>NC_142757.1:30740171-30894970 GCF_054948205.1 Urtica dioica subsp. dioica
ATGAAGTTCAAGTGCGGGAACTTAGTGTTTTCCGGTCTGAAAACTGTGTGCCTTACGGGATGATGAAGCCGATAGTTTTAGACGACGACCAAAAAGAGAAGGTGGAGTGGTACATTTTTACCAATTGTCCAGAAATCGATCCGTATTTGATGTAAGGGAATCTTTCATTTAAATATGTACATTATCTAGCTCATTGATTTACATCTAATTACGTAATGTTAACAGTGAGCATTTGGAACTTATACAAAATAACTCTGAAGCGGGAACTGCAGATTCTAATCTCGAAGCAATGCACAGAAAAGAATTCAAAATTTGGTTTGCGAAAAAGGTAAACTGAAAGGATCATTTGCTAAAAGCATACTAAAATTGCTAATGACATCATCTTAATTTGCATATTCCAGATTTATGACATGAAAGTTAGTGGTTCCGACGTGTCTGAAGAACTTTACGCATTGTCTACGGGATCTATGCAAATTGTTCATCAGTATCCGAGTTGCTTTGTGAATGGCGTGAAGTTCATCACTCGTCATCGTGATAACCAACGAGTCACCCAGAATAGCGGTGTTTGTGTGCCCGTGAACGACTTCAACTTTTACGATCGAATGGAAGACGTAATCGTGCTGAACTATACACATAACTGTCGTGTCATACTATTCAAATGCATATGGTATGGTGACAAGTACAATGTAGGACGTATAGAGCACGTTGATAAGACCACCGGAGCAACGAGTTCGTATACCGCCAAAGAGTGGTTTACAGAAGAGCCGTTTATACTCGCGACTCAAGCGAAGCAAGTGTTTTACATCCAAGATCTCGTTAAGGGTCGTGAATGGGAAATCGTTCAGGAATGCAATCAACGTGGGATATGGGACGTTCCTGAAGTTGATCCGACCACTTCAGCATGGATTCCATTGACAATAGAATTGTCAAATATCGACCGTCTTAATCATCGACACGAAACCGCTACGGCCGAGCTTGTTACTGTCGTTGAAGATGATGAAGAAGTGGATGAAGAAGATAAGGCGCATTCCGTTTTTGAGGGAGACGATGTTGATGTCGATACTAACATTACATCGAGTGAAAACGATGAATGACTAACACCATGTAATAACCATAGTCGTCGAATACTAATTAAATAGTAAAAATACTAACTACAATTCATTTTGCATGATGTCTACTTCAGGTCAGGACCCATCAGGAGGAGAGCGGGGACCAACGACTGGCCTCGTTTCTGCGAGAGCTGGTGTTGGAACCCCTGGAGCGAACACAGTTCGCTACGATCAGATTGCGCATGCGTTCTACCAAGACGTCAGGGAGCAAAATCCGTTGATCGGGACGTTCCAAAACCGATTAGGAAACCTGATCAAGAGTACCATTCTAGCCGACCTCCCAGACTGGAATCATGTGCCTGCGCAGAGTGTGGCGGCTCTTATGACTTCGATTCATAACGAGTATTGCTTCGTTTATGAACATCCCGACAGTGGCGAGCTTATGCCTGCAGATCCTATTCGCGACGAGATTGATATGGCTATCATTCGCGATGCAAAGAGGATGCGACGTGGCCAGAAGTCGAGGTTGTCGCAGCTCTTCTTCAAGACATTTTGCGGGAGTAAGGATCTCGCTAAAAACGAAACTCCCGAAGGCTATAACCAGGAAGCCTGGTTGAAAGCAATACAGACGTTTGACTCGCCGGAGCATAAGGTATGAGTTGAACTTCCGATGGTTATTTGAAATTCTTAAAATTGAACTTAACTAATTTATGTCTCGCAGGCGAAGTCTGTCCGCAACCGGGAAAATTCGAAGATAAAGAAGACGAAGGCGAGACAAGGGTCGCTTACTTTTTTTGGTCATCGCTCGAGGAACGTAAGTCTCTTAATATTAATATGCAATATATATGTGATTCATATTTTAATGTTGAAAAATTACAGCGAATGGAAGATGGGAGTATAGGCTCGGCTTTAGCGATATTGTCAGAAAAACACCATGACGCTAAAGGATCGTGGACGACGGACTTCGCGAAATCGCAATACGTAAATTAATTTTTTATTTACTATATTTAATTACTTTATTTCTTCTTATCTGATAAGTTTTTTGTGGTTTTTTTAATGATCAAATCACCGCCCAAACGATAGATATTTTGCGGCAAGCGGCGGAGCAAAACACCGTGATCTCCCAAGAAAATGCGGAGATGTACGCGATGCGCGATGTTTTGGGAGTACGCAGAGACTGGGAAGTCGGTTTAGGGCCTTCGATCCCAAGGTCATCGTTGGGTGTTGACCAAACGCTAGATAGAGGCTCGTCAAGTTCGTCATCTCAGACCGATCCATTGGTTGCCGAGATGCGAGCTCAGATGGATGCCCAACAAGCCGAGCTGCAGGAGATGCGACAACAAATCGCCTTCCTCAGTCGGAAGCACAACCAGCCTCCCACGACTCCCCAACCTTCGCATGCACTGCAACCAGGTAGGACTGATCAGCAGACGCCAGGTTCCACGCCGGGTTCTACGCCTGGTTTTATGGATTTATTGCGAGACCGTCCTTACGGAAGCGGCGGAGCGAGCGGCAGCGCGTCAGGCAGCGGTGGACAAGGACGCGGAAGCGGTTCCCGAAGTTCTGGCAACTTATTCGGTAGAGGGAATTCTACTATCGATAAGTTTTATAGGAAAATAAATTAGGAATTTATTTTTTCGCTTTTTTAGAATGAATTTGTATTTTTAATTAAGAATTCTATTTTCATAATATTATTTCTAATTAATTTAGAATTTTGTTAATTAATTTTTATTTAATTCTAAATGAATTTTGATTTAATTTTCTAATTCTGTAATTTTTTTTAATTAAAAAAACATATTCGGTGCGACATTGTCGCACCGAATATAATGGCGGGAACGCCATTAATTTACCCCCCAATTTTATTAAATTTTGCAGAAAAAAACTTGGGCATTTGGTGCGACATGTCGCACCTGAAAGTGTCGCACCTAAAGGTATACTTATTAGGTGCGACATGTCGCACCTAATGCCTTTAGCGACCGGTTTTTCGGTGCGACTCTGTCGCACCTAAAGTCGCACCTAATAAACTTTTAGGTGCGACATATGAAGTATTCGGTGCGACAATCGTCGCACCGGATGACGTTTTTTGTCCTAGTGGAAGAGAATTAATGGGGAATTATCTTCCCTTCTCTTTGCTTTTAGGGAAGAGAAATTTATCTTCTCCTTAAATGGGGAAAGAGAATTCTCTTCTCCTTGCAATAAAGAGAAGAACAGAGAAGTCAAAAAAGTGTTCTTGTTGACCGTTGGAGATCCAATGGCTCAGATTTTTTTATTGTTGGAGCCCAAAAGTTACCGTTTTTTGACTGTTAGACCCCTCATAAAATAAAATAAAAAATAATTGTTTAAAAATCCCCTCATTTTTTTCTCTATAAATACACCCTTATTCTCACATCTTTTTTCCACAAATCACTCTCAAACCCTCTCATTCTTCTAAATCTCTCTAAAAAAATTTCAATTCATTTCACCACAAGATTCATTATATAGTTATAAATTTTATCATATAGTAATAATGTTATTATATACTTCAATGTCTCATAAATCGCCTACATAGCCGACGAGCACAAGATACATTTCGCGAAATTGAAATCATTGATGATTTTGATACTCGATTCTCAAACATAAACCTTACCAACCTTTAGTATTTTATTTGTAATTTCCTATTAATTTTGCTTTTCATTATTTTATTTTTTGCTTTTTAATAACTTGTGTAACCATCGTATTCCTCCGCCACAAACGAGGGGTCATTAATAAAATTACGTGGTACCGACCACGTTTCCTTAAAAAAAAATATTACCACACAATTAAATAGAATAACACACTTATATGTCATGAAACAATTACACACACACAAGTAAATGATTTTGCATTTCAATCCCTTCAATTTAAAACACTACAAATAAAATAAGATTAAAGAATATTAAATTTAAATAAAAAATATATATTTAATTTATTTTTTAGGGGAAGAGAATTCTCCTTTAAGATAAATCTCTTACAAAAGGGAAGAGAAATTATTTTCTCTTACTATAGAGAATTCTCCACCAAAGGAGAAGATAACAACTCTTCCTTCCTTTTGGTCCCGTTTAACTAGGATATGTGCCTTAGGCGGAGTTCTAAAACTCTAAAGGAAAACTCGTTTGTAAGCTAAATTAGTCTATTTATAAGCTTAAACATGCATCGGGATAGTGGAATTTGAAGCTCACTAAATTTATAGCGGGCGTTTTCAGGTTTCATGGAATCCAAGTCAAATTATTCCTTGTTCACTCAAGTATAAATTAATATGATTGCTATTCTACTTTCTGTGGTCAACTCTTATTGGACTATTTGTATTTCTATCAAGTTTAGTTATGAATAGTATTATCAGGAGTTATCGACTTTTTAAATATTTTTTATTTTTATTATTAAGTTTATTTATGAATAGTATTCCAAGTTGTTATCAACTTTCTTCGTTCATTTAGAAAAATCAATTCATTTTTTATCAATTTAAAAAAAAAAAAAAAATTCTTCTTCTACCTTCCAAAGGTCTGGTCGTAATAGAAACGGCTTTGTTCTTAGTATACTTTTTGTGATCACAAATAATGACAAATAAAAGAAATTTCGATAACGAATGCAATGACAGATAATGGAATTTTGATCACGTATGTCTCCATAACATTGGAGTAATATTCGTAAAAGAATTATGAAATGAAAACGAAAGGGCATATTGAATGTGATCAATTCGAATAAATGGAGTTTTTGTGACCAATTTTTGGCACTCTCGATATTGAGAATGAATTTCGGTTTATTCTTTTTATTATTATTATTATATATATATTACAATTATAAAAAAAAATGTTGTTTTCTCTGCCTAAATTCTCTTCTTTTACATTTATGGTTTTGCTCTGAGCCTCTGATACTCGACGTGTGTGTCAATTCATGTTCCTTTACGCTACGCTGGATAATTCAACTAAAAATTTCAACGAGAATATCTTTATTTATTTATTATTGGAATAAGAAAATTCCAAATTAAAATTATCGATCTACTTTGGAATCCACATGTAACTATTAATGAGAGAGTAAGAAATTGAAGTAATAATAAATTGAGTGTGGCCCTACACGGCGTGTTGAACACCTTATTCCCATAAGTATCCCCACACCCTAACCCTCCCCGTCCCGCTTCCTCATTTTCAGTTTTCTCACTGAGACTCACTACACAACACAAGTACACAACACACTCTGCTCTGTTCTCTCTCTCTCTAATCATGGACCTAGTTCTCCCGCTTCACCTCCGTTTCCTCCTTGTGTCTATGCTGCTCTCCTCCGCCACCGCCAGAATCCCCGGCGTCTACACCGGCGGCGGGTGGGAGTCCGCCCACGCCACCTTCTACGGCGGGAGCGACGCCTCCGGCACCATGGGTACGTAGGAAAGCAAGCAAGCAAGCAAGCCTTTCTTTTTGTAATATTTAAAACTGTGATTAAACATACATAGGCGGTGCTTGCGGGTACGGGAACCTGTACAGCCAGGGGTACGGCGTGGAGACGGCGGCGCTGAGCACGGCTTTGTTCGAGGAGGGGCTGATGTGCGGGGCATGCTTCGAGATAAAGTGCGCGGACGACCCGAGGTGGTGCCACCCGGGAAGCCCCTCCATCTTCATCACAGCCACCAACTTCTGCCCTCCGAATTTCGCCCTCCCCAACGACGACGGCGGCTGGTGCAACCCTCCCCGGCCCCACTTCGACCTCGCCATGCCCATGTTCCTCAAGATCGCCGAGTACCGCGCCGGCATCGTCCCCGTCTCCTTCAGAAGGTACAATGTCTTGTCTCTTTTTTGTTTTCCAAATTCGCACTCCTGATTTTGTTACCCGATGCGTGAAGGGTGGCGTGCCGCAAGCAGGGGGGGATACGGTTCAGCATAAACGGGTTCCGGTACTTCAACCTGGTGCTGCTGACCAACGTGGCGGGGGCGGGGAACGTGGTGGAGGTGAGCATAAAGGGGAGCCAGACTGGGTGGATGAAGATGAGCAGGAACTGGGGACAGAACTGGCAGTCTAACGTACTTCTCGTCGGCCAAGCCCTCTCTTTCCGAGTGCGGGCCAGCGACCGCCGCTCCTCCACCTCCCACAACATCGCTCCCCCCAACTGGTCCTTCTCCCAAACCTACGTCGGAAAGAATTTCCGCGTCTAGCCAAAAATCTCTCTCCTTGTTTCCGATTCATTGTGTGTGTTTTGTTTACTTATCACTTGTCACCCATTGGCTCCTTCAATTTACTAAAACCTCCCATGCTGTCTTTGAGTGTGTGTTTTGTTACTGGGCGGCTGAAGCGGCTGCAAAACAGGCAAAAACCGTGTAGCCCGCAGCTTTTTCCCTCTTATCTTTTATTAATCTTATTATATACATAGAGCAGGAAAGAGGACGCATTTATAAATCTTGTTGGTGTTTAGTTATATTTAGCTGTGTTGTTCTCGCTTGCATTGTGAGACGTTCATGGAACATGAATGAGGCAACTTCTGATTCATTTGCTTTGCCATAATGTGGTCGGTTGTTTTTTTTTTTTTTTTTTTTTTATTTACATATATATAATTATATATAAATAATGTACAAGGTAGTGATGCTGTAATAACACAGCGTTATTGCCTCGGTTATTTTTGTGGATTAGTGGGCCACAGAGTTTAAATACTCCGCAGATAGCTTTTTAATTTTTTTTTTCCTTCTTTTACTTACACCTTAGAAAAATATCATTTCTTTCCATTAAAACCTTAAATGCAACATGTAGAATAAATGACGTAAAACTATAACCATACCATTCAAATATAGCAAATCGACTAGTGTCTAATAAAAGTCGAGTACTGCAAAAATGTATTTATGTGCGCTTATGAGATCAAAAGCGCGTTTTACTGCTTGGAATCGGTATATTTTTTTATTTATATGTCAATGTGACCCGAAAGTCAACATCAAAGTAATGTTTTCTTCATTTTGCAATCATAAATAGCATGAAAGGATCAGCTTTCATTAAATGTTTTATTGCTTGTATTAAGGACATTTATTTTTGTGCCGTTTGAATCAAAAGCAATAGTTGTAGCAATAACTATGTTATTTTTGCTCTCAATTAATCCGAGGTTTTGGACAAAAAGGAATTGATAGAATACCATTTCCATTAGTGTGTCTTCCGTGACTTAAAAAAATGGTATTTCAGTTAGATAATTTTTTTGCCTTTTGAACGTTAACAGAAATAATATTACCGTTAGGCATAATGGAAATAGAAATTTTCGATAATGATAAAGCAAAATGTGTTTGGGCTTTTGATTTGATTGAAGGATTCATATTTAAAAAAAAAAAATTAAAAAAATCAAAGAATGAAAAGTGTCAGAAGTCACCTGATCCACTCTCACTTTCGTCAGGTATCGGAAATCACCTTGTCAATATCCGTGACTCATGGAATCGGCACTTCTGTAAAGCGCAAATGATGACACGAAATCGATATTGTTGTTAGATACCGTTCCGGACTTCCAAGATGAGAACGTATGCAAGTGCTATAAATGTTTAATACTGTTTTTTTTTTTTAGTATTTTTTGCGTTCACACATATACTGAGATCTATCTTCCAATTTAGGAGTGGATGGTTTACGAGACCTGAATTTGCTCTCTTGTCTATAAATCCTTATTAGTTGAATTAAGGTAATAGTATCTGCTTTCTTAAAATTATGTTCAGATAAAAAAAATAAAAACAACCATTGGTTCGAAGAAGATAACACAAGTAATTGTCGGCAGATGGTTCAGAGAAGCATGTGGTGCTTCACTGGCACTGACTTGCCTATTTAATTCTCTCTCTCTATCCCTATTTTTTAAATAATTTTTTCCTATTATTCAAGGGGAAAAAACTAATGTATTTGCTCATGTGTTTTCTCAAGGTTTTAAAATGGAGAAAAGTCCATACAATATTACCTACTCTGTTACAATAATTTAAGGGATGTCATCTACTCTTTTATATTTAAAATTAATAATAATAAGTTCAGTTAAATGTTAATACCTAGTTCTATTATGCTTAGGGTAATTAACACGCAAAAGTGAATAAAAATATTTATTAAGGGATAATTTGTTTTAATATCTATTTTTCATATCGTTTTACTATTACCTCGCAAAAAGAATATCAATGTGGAATAATGGATACTTTACTTAATAAAATAAATTAAACATAAAGGTTCTTTAACAGTAAAATAGAAAACTAATTGTATGACTTTGATCAAGTCTAAAATGCAGGTAGGAATATAGAATTTCAATATAACTCAAGGGATATCGAGTGTTTTCTCATAAAAATAAAAAAATAGTAAAAATTAGACTTAAAATTAATGCAATTATGTTTACAACTTGCATCTACATATATATATATATATATATATATATATATATATATATATATATATATGAAAATTGTATCATTTTAATTTACCAAAACTTCAACACTGAAAGTGAGTTTTTGTCATTTTAAATAGAGAAAAGAACATCGAACTATCAAAATACTCATAGCACCGAAATATCAGCTTAGAATGCTTTTTCCCAAATTTGTTCAAAATTGAAATTATATACCATTTGGTCCGAAACCCACATTCTCTCTTCTTTCATTTTTCTTCATTCTACTCTTCTTCATTTAATGACGGGAAAATATTAAGAGTATCTCTCGTGTTTAATCAAAATGCGAGATTTATCCCTTCGATTTCTAGAAATATCAGACATATCCCTTTAGTTTAATATAAATGACATATACCTCCCCTTAAAAAATATTATATTACATATATCACCATTTTCGTTTATTTTTTACAAAAAAAATAATTTGAACTCCCCAAAATACCCTTAATGAAATAATTTTTTATTTTCTATTTTATATACAAAAAAAAATTAAATTAAAAAATTTCTTTATGAAAAGTTAAGGATTTTTTTTATATAGAGAGATTTTGATTTTTTTTTAATAAAATAGTAAATAAATATTTAATCTATTAAGGGTATTTTTGGGAGTTCAAATTATTTTTTTGTAAAAAATAAACGAAAATGGTGATATTTGTAATATAACATTTTTAAGGGAAATATATGTCACTTATATTAAACTGAAGAGATGTATCTGATATTTTTAGAAATCGAATGGATAAATCTCGCATTTCGATTAAACACGAGGGATACTACTGATATATTCCCTTTAATGACACAATAATAAAAATTCTTTCTATTTAAATTTTGACTAGACAATTAGTGAAATGACTTAGTTATATTGGGGTTATAAATTTTCATTAATAAAGTTAAAGCATGCAATTTCTTTATATTCATTTGTGTTTAGATAGGGAAACTTGAAAAACCAAAATTAATATTATCACATTTGAAAACCAAGCTCTATGCTGAACATTTTAGATAAATCAAGCTTTTAAATAGGTAAAACGTCGAAAATACCATTGTTAAAAAATTTCGAAACGATTAAAAAATGAAAGTAGAAACTTTGGAATCACTAGAAAAATGAAGGCAAAATCTTCGACGATATAAAAATGAAGGCATAAACTTCGAGGATATAAAAATGAAGACAAAAATTTTGAAGTTATATTATTCTTATACTAGTGATTTCGAAGTTTTTTATCTTTATCTTTTTAATCGTTTCAAAGGTTTTGTCTTCATTTTTCGAGTGATTTCGAAGTTTTTGACTTCATTTTTATAGTGATTTCAAGATTTCTTTATAAAATTATTTGTGTCGTTTTGCGTATCCAAAAGTTTGATTTTCCTAAAATATGCATCTTGATTTTCAAATGTGAGGTGACATTGAACTTGGGTTCTCAAGTTTCCCTTTTAGATATTTGTATATGCCCATGAAACTATTAACAATGAGTAAATAGTCAAATACATTGAAATAATAAATGTGTTATAATATGAGAAATAAATAAATATGAGATATGATGTATATATTTTATTTATTTGTATATCTTGGAGATATTGTATTTATTAATTCTTAGAACAATATCCCATTTTCAATAGAATAGAGTCAAATAAAATCAATTGAGTGAATATTTGAATATATATATATATATATATACACACCCATGACTTTGAGAAACACATTCGACATGGTGCAGTTTCCACACTTGGGAACACAGCCCCTATATCTAATGTAGTAAAATTTTCTCTATCCCGACTTGAAAGAATTCGTCCATTCCACTTCTAAAAAAATAAAAATAATTATTCCGACATCTTGTTGATTTTAGTCTCATTCGCACAAACGGTTTGGAAGAGTTGGTGTTGATCTATTCCATAGAAAACAGAGACTGTCATCCTAATCTCATTAATTAATTGTCCTTATGGTTGTTTTGTTACCCGCATCTCATCTATGATTAATTAGTTTTGAATTCATCTTTTGCGCAATTAAAACACGGAATATTTTTGAGGTATTTTATGTAATGAGCTTAATGAACTCAATAAACGAGTTAAACCACTAACAAAATCCGACCTCAGAAATGACCAAAGTTGATGAGGCATATCGATCAACTTATGTTGCGCTGGACTCTCTCTTTTAGGAAATGGGTCATCAATTATACTCGACCTCACCAAGGGAAAGAGCTCATGGCCCATACAATGGTAAGAAGATGGCGTATTTTAGGTTTACTACCGACATGTAGATGTAATGATGTATTTTCTTAAATGTAATAAGTTCTTTCAAAAGGAAACTTGATGTAAAGCTGAATTAGATCAATGAAATGGAAATATCATTCTTTCAAGTATGTGTTATGATTTACTAGTGTTTATTATGAAACAACTTACAACATGTGAAGAGTCAAATTTAAATTTGCATAACATCTCTTATAATAATTTTTCAGAAGTAATATTGACATTCTTAGGGGGGAAAAAGGAACAATTGATTCCAATAGATGATTGGTAGCACAACTCATGGTGTTTGGTTATGAAATTTAGAGAATTGGGGACTCTTACTAGATTTTTTTTTTAAGATATTAAATATAACCAGTGCACTTTTTAAGACTTGAATCTAACACCATTTAACTCTTAAAGTGAATATGTATGTATACTCTCAAGCTTATCTAAATCCTAAGATGAGATATAACCACTTATGGTTAATCTTCTTCATTTGATGAGCCACTGGTCAATGTTTTTCGATAAGAACTAATGATTAAACAGTTGGTTGAATGACTTAATCACATTGGGGTACGAGTTCTCATAAATATGAAGTTCATAAATAAAATTGTTGAACAACATGCTTTATTCTTTGATAGTATGGATAAATTAACTAAGCGTATGTTGAAAATAACATTTTGGGTTTAGAAACACGTGGTCGTTGATGGAAACCCTTGAACGCAAACTTGGGTTCATCTTCATTATTCATTAGCCACTTTCTTCTTTACATGTTTAATTCAATAAAGCAATGTGTGTGGGGCATTTTTTTATTTTTTTATTTATTATTTTTTTTATTGCTAGCTCTGGTCGGGAGAATGAGATAGGTTAACGTTTTCATTTCTTTTTGGGAAATGGCCGTTTATAATAGTCATTTCAATTATTTGGACAAAAATATAGGGTAGCTTGTTTTTTGACACTTTTAGTAGTGTTTTGAGGAGAGATAATAGTTTGATACCTAGTTTGCCCTTGAATTTGTAATTTTGTTCATTCAAGGCCCCAAACCAAATCTTGCTCAATAAGACTTCTTATACGGTCTTGTTTATTGTGCCATGTACAGCTCTCTCTCCCCTCTCATTTTTCTCTGCGTGTGAAGGACGTTTCGTCTCCCTTTCATCATCCTCCATGAGCTGCGTGTCTATGAAGTGAAGCTCAGCTCTCTATCCACCTCGTCCTCGTCTAAAAGTAATCTTCTTTCGTTCATCATCGTCGTTGTCTTCTCTCCTCTCTTTTTGTTTCTAGGCTTTCGTTCATCCTCGTCGGGTTTTTGAGTTTCTGGATTTCGGATTCATGTTTGTTCAACGTCATCATCGTGCATCTTAAAAGAAAGTTTCTTTTTCGTCGTTCATCTTTGTTTTCGTGCGTTTGTTTGTCTAGGTTTTAGGTCTGTGTCGTTCTGGGTTTGTTGGTGCCATTACCCGCCGTCTCTGTGTTGTTTGTTGCTGGGTTTGTTTGTGTATTGTTCTTCATTGTTTTGGACGTTTGAGTTTTTCACGTTGTTGAATTGTAGACACACATGTCTACAGTCTCTGAAATTTTAGACTGTAGACATATAGTAATTGTAGACATACATGTCTACAGTCTCTGAAATTGTAGACTATGGACATATAGTAATTGTAGACATATAGGTCTACGACTTCAGTAACTGTAGACAAGTAGGTCTACAACTTCCGTTGTTGTAGACGTATTAGTCTACAACAGTTAAAGGTGTAGACCTGTATGTCTACAATTACAATAATTGTAGACAGTATATCTACAATTGGTGTAATTGTAGATATACATTTCTACAAATATTCTCATTGTAGACATTTAATTTTTTCCATACATGATAATAACAAAATCATATATGCGTTTCTCCTATGCAGGAATGTCATAAATATATATATTTCTGAAGCACAATGGTACATGGGTCGGACCCACAGTATACGTCGAGGGAGAAAATTTGGGTATTATGGTGTCGTCTTCGGTGAACTACCCTAGTCTGATGCAGATTTTGTTCGCGGAGCTTGGCCTTTCCCCATCAACTCACATAATCGGTTTGAAGTACTTGATTGACAGTGCATGTAAACCTGTTGAGATTAAAGACAATGGTCAATTGAAAGCTTATTTGTATTTGAGGTAAACGATACCTGACGTCGGAAGATTTCATATGATTTTGGAAATATCTTAAGAGCCGCGGGAAGGGCATGAGGCAGCAAGGGAGAGCCTAGTTTCTCCAAGATTCAGATCAACTCCTAACACAGTTGAGCCAACACAGGGACTTGAGGACATGAATAATGTCTACGAGGCAACGCAAGAACGTAGAGAATCCCCTCCTCCACCACCTAGACAGACTCCTCATACTCCGCCTCCTCCACGTAAAGTGTCCCCTCCTCCGCCTGCTCCACGTAGAGAGTCCCATCCTCCGCCTCCTCCACGTAGGCAGTCCGCTCCTCCTCCTCCTCATCATCAAATAGCGATGAGCAAGTGCTGGATATCAATTCCCCTGTGACACTCAAGCTTCATGGATTGTACGTTAGCAAATTGGTCTTGCAAAAACAATTGAGTTTGTATGCCATTAAAAAACATTGTACGTTTCGGACAAAGTATTCGTCTAAAGAATGTCTCCATGTAGTTTGTCTGGGAGAGCATTGTAAATGGAGTGTTCGAGCAGTTAGAATTCCCAGCACTCCAATTTTTAGGATTAAAATGTAAATATTAGGTTGCCATAATAAAATAATTGTTAGTTTACATGTCTACAAACTTCTCCAACTGTAGACATGCAAGTCTACAGTTTACATAAACTGTAGACTTGCAAGTCTATAATTGATAACAATTGTAGATATTATAAGTACATAGTTACTGCAACTGTAGACATCTATCTCTACAATTGTTGTTAATTGTAGACTTATAAGTCTGCCGTTTATGAGAGTTTTTATTACAATTATACATATAAATCGAAAGTAATTTTGAATTTTCTTATTCAGTTTGAGAGTGAACATATTTGTCCTATAAATGAAAGACAAGGATATCATCCTCAAGCCACATCCAAAGTAGTGGGAGAGGTTGTGAAGCACAAGTGCATAGATCCGACGTTGGGATTGTGTAAACCAAAAGAGATCATTAATTACATGCAAATGGATTACGGAGTTCGTATCTCTTACAAAAAAGCTTGGCGGTCGAGAGGAAAAGCTCTAAAGTCCCTCTACGGCACTGAAGCAGAGTCCTACGCGTTCCTACCTAAGTTGATGTACATGATCGAGACTAAAAATCTAGGTTCTCTCTTCGACCTTGTCACTACGGGGTCCATTAATCAGTTCGTTAGCTTCTTCATGTCACTTAGCCCGTGGAGGAGGGGTTGGAAGTATTGCATGCCTATTATCATTGTCGATGCTACTTTCTTGAAGAACTATTACAAAGGAACTTTGTATACAGCATGTGCCATGGACGAAAATGAACAAATATTTCCACTCGCCTTCTTTCATGGTTCTAATGAATCTAATGAGACTTGGATTTACTTCTTGAGAAAGTTGAAGGACACTATTGGGGATAGGGAGCATACGGTAATTGTATCTGATATGCGCCAAGGAATAGTTAAAGTAGTCAAGGAGGTGTATCCAACCCGTGAACACGATTTTTGCGTACATCATTTGCTTGGTAACTTGAAGACCACATTCAAAGGGAACAAAGCAAGTGAAGTGGAAATTTTACGCCGCAGCAAAGGCGTACACTCAGCCGGAAATTGAGAAGTACATGTGTATGTTGGACTCTGAAAATCCAGAAATACGCCTATACCTGGAGAAGGAGGTTGGGTATCAAAGGTGGGCACGATCTTGTTTTCGTGAAAACAAGTACGATATCATGACGAACAACAATACAGAATCATTGAATGCGTTCAACGTTAAGCCTAGAGAGTTTCCTATTTCGAAGTTGTTCGACTGGTTGCAGGAAAGAAGTCTAGGATGGTATCACGAACGTATAGAGTTGGCAACAAAAACAACAACATTACTGACCAAAGAGGCCCAGAAGAAACTAGAGACAAACTATGCTGCAGCTTGTGGAATGCCGATATGTTGATCTTTTTTTATTTTATTCCGTACTGTGTTCTAACTGTAGACATACGTTATCTACAATTGTGATGATTGTAGACATTTATGTCTACAATTAGTAGTGATTGTAGGCATTGATGTCTACAATTAGTAGTGATTGTAGACATTGATGTCTACAATTTGTATAAACTGTAGACATTGATGTCTACAATAACATTGATGCTACAGTTTGTATACAGTTGAAGGCCTTGAAGTCTACAGTTATAGGTATTTATAAACATCTACGTCTACAGTTTTAGTCATATGTCTACACGTACATGACTTACTCTTATTATTCTTCTATTCTAGGTGAGGCCATCATCATTCCTCGAGTTTGAGGTAGGTGACAGAGGTGGGAACACGTGGGCTGTGAATTTACACGAAAAAACATGCTCGTGCCGGGAATTTCAACTTGACAGTTTCATATGTGCTCATGGTATTGCTGTGTGTGGACATCGTAACCTTTCGGTTGATGGCTATATTTCACCTTACTATAGTGCAGAGTACAGGAGGACAAGTTATGCAAATGTCCACCATCCCTATGGCAATATTCAGACGTGGACTATTCCCCCCGAGGTCGCGAATTTTGTAATTCAACCTTTGACACACAGAGCACGTGCCGTCGGTATACCGAGGAAGAGACGTATACCTTCTCAAGGAGAAGAGCCTATTCGTAGGAAGTTTTCGCGATGTGGAGAAGTTGGTCACAACCAGACTACATCCAGCAGTCCAGTTCTTTTGTCCGAGAGGAATGGATGAATTATCTTTTGAATGTGTACGCCTTTGAATGTGCACTTAATATCTTTTGGAACTTGGAGTGTATTTCCTCTTTTTTGGAGTTTGAATGACTACTTATATGATAGAAGTATGTCTTTTTTACGTCTTGAATGCATTACATGATAGAAGTTGTTCAAATTGTAGACTTCATTGTCTATCAGTAGTGGTGATTGTAGACATCTATGTCTACAATTGTAGTGATTGTAGACATTAAATGTCTACAATCAGTTCAAATTGTAGATATATATGTCTACAATCACTACAACTGTAGACATCACTGTACACATCTGTAGACACAGCCATAACAAAACAAACCATACCAAAACCATACATCCATAACAAAACAAACCATACCAAAATATATAGTAGTGTTTAGGCATTCAAGCTTCAAATTGTCATACAAAGCCATACAAAAATATAAAACATAGTTTTAAAAGTAACTTCATAGTTTGATATTTGAGTTCATGTAAACATAAAAATCCTAGTCCAAAGATGTCGGAAACTCGTCATCAGATCCGTAGCCGGTCGAAAGTTTCACCGCCCCATGACGGTATAAATCTATCGTGAGCTTCCGCCTAAACATGTTCATGAGGAATGCGTCTAAACCAGACATGTGTATGCCGTGGGTCAAGTACTCAACTGCCTTGATCACGAACATGCCACAATCCCCGCTGTAAATATATATGTTAGTATAGTATAAAAAAAATATGAAATACACAAGAATTCTAGCGGAGGGCATTACCCATTCTCTTGTTGTGGCATAGCATCATGGTCCTCAACGCTGAACGTCACCGAGCTTGTCTCTTCGATGCCCAATCCGTCGAAAGCATTAATCGAACACAGAACAATCGGGATGATTTCAGCGAGTCTGAGCAGGTGGGTCATCACGGATTTGTGGCTCCTTTTGCTCTTGGACATGGAGTTGTAGACCATTAGCTTCTGTGACTTTAGATGAACTACCACAAGGACCCAATGAGACAACTTCTTGAGACAACAAGGCACGTAGATATAATCAACCTCCACCCACAGCCATGAATGGAGTGTTGGAATTGATCTAGGGTTAAGAAAAAGTTTAACGCTTCGAGCAAGCGGCGGAATTTAAAAAATTTCTTTAAAACGAGTACAACGATTTTACTAACCTAGACAAAGAGCAAGTACATGCAAAGAAAAACTATTATGAGCATTAAATAATTTACTAACCTTTGAGAAGCTTGAACATTGAGATGCCTTCGGAAGGTTGAAACGTTCGTCTCCCCTCGCAGCACGTCTCTCTTCTTTCCTCGGGAACTCGAGCAACCACGAAATTTTCTATCACTAAAATCACTCGAGAAAGAAAGGAATTAGTGTGTAGGCACTTTTAAACACGACGACTCGAGAACAAGTCTCAAAGTCGAAGACCTAAAACACTAGGTCAAATGTGGACCTAGGTGCCAAAACAAAAACCGAAAATAACTAGAGAGAGGGAGAGGAGATCGGCCACCACAAGGTCTAGAGAGAGAAGCTCTCAATCTCCAACTTCTGTGGAATGAATAGAATGAGAGGAATGAGGGTCCTATTTATAGGAGAATGGTTGGCCTTGGAAAGAAGTAGTTTCCTCTTATTTTCCAAGCCTTCATGAGCAATCCCTTATTACCCATTCCTCCAAAAATGCGCCCAACATGGCTCATTTCCTCATGAGATTTGTTTCCTATTTTTTTTCCATCTCTTAGCCTTTGGCCGAAATCCCCTTTGCTTCTAGAAGCAAATTTATTTCCTCTTTTTTCTTTTGGCAAGTATCTTCATACATTAATGCACAAAATAAACTCTCTTTTCTCTCTTGGTATGGACGAAATTAAGGGCATCTAGAACATGCTTCTAGATGTTTCTTCATTTGTTCATGACAACATAAGAAAAGCCCATTTAGAATTTTCAAGTAAAATCATATGAAATGAAATTAATCCTCAAGGCCCAATTACACTAATATGGCCGAGTAAAATTTATTTCATTTGTCATCATATGACAATGTCATGTCAAAAAATTTATTGACATTCATTTTGTCCTATGTCTAAAAAGACAAAAATACCCTTTAGACAATTTTTCGTAAAACTTGTCTCGTTCTTGTTTTGACTTAGCTTCTAGTTTAACTATTCCTACTCGATATGATTTGTGACAGTGACCTCATGGATCCAAATGAACAAAGCTTGAGCTAAAAACTTGGACTCAAAAGTTCACAAACATTTTCCAATTTTAGCTTAATATCAACTGACTCCACTAAAGAGTTGACACTGAAAATCTCTCGGTTCAAATGAATTTATTTTCTACTCAAGAATTCAACCTAATTGTAATGAGTGGATCCACTGAATATTATTTATGTTTACCCTTCATGAATATCATCAGCTAGTCGGGATTTACAAAATTACCATTTTACCCTTCTAATGTCAACAACTGATGAACTCTGTAGAGTTTAGACGTCAATTTCTCTCATCAGTTGTTGACATTAGATGTCAACAGTTTACGTCCATTGTTGACATCTAATTTCAACAACTGATGAACTCTGTAGAGTTTAGAAGTCAATTTATCTCATCAGTTGTTGACATTAGATGTCAACAGTTGACGTCCATTGTTGACATCTAATGTCAACAACTGATAAACTATGAAGATTCTTAACATACCCAAACAATATCCTAACATTTTAACCACAAAATTTAGGGAAAAAGCAAAACGAACCTTGTACGCGACCTGGTCTTGGACTAAATCTTGAGTTTTGAGTTTGGCGTTTGGATCTCGTGGGCGTTTGGATCCTCGGGTTTCAAAGAGCTGGTGCGAGAAAGAGAGCTGGTCCTCGGGCTCCTGGCTTTCTTGGGTCTGGTGGCTTTGGGGTAAAGAAAGAGAAAGAGAAAGAGAGAGAGAGAGATCGGGAAAAAACAGTCCGACGAGGGGACAGAGATAACGAGAAGAGAGAAGAGAGAAGAGAGAAGAGAGCGTGAGAGAAAGAGATAGATTGACGGGAATAGAGAACGAGAAAGAGGAGAGATAGAGAAACCAGACTGACGCGAAGAGAGAGAGAGAGAGAGAGAGAGAGAGAGAGAGAGAGAGAGCCAACCAATAATAAAGGGGAGTGTTGGTGAGATTGTAAGAATGTAAGAAGTGAAGGGTAAATAGGTAGTTTTGCATAGGTGTTAGTGTTATTTGTGTCCAAATTATGCATTTGGTGGAAAATAGGAAAAAATTATCATATAGATAGTAGTTGTGGCAATTTCCCTAAATACTAGTTATTATCAGTATTATTACCTATTAACCATCAAGATTGTAAATATTTCAAACTATGCCAACGCCAAAAATTGTGGGGTCAAATAGGAACAGTTGATTAGATTGCCTAGTAGGGTTGTACTAAACAATTGAAAAATTGGTTAATTCGATAACTAAACTGATCCAAATCTAAATTTCGTGCCATATGAGCAAATCAAAATTTGATTCGTTTAAACCAAACCGAATTAGTATGTACCTGATTCAAACTTAAGCTAATATAATGATTTAAAACAGGTTTAAAATAAACAGATATTTATTTTAATAAAATGGATAACTGAATATTAGCATAACCAAATTTCGAATTTAGATTAAATCTGTCTGATTATTGGTACAAAATTTTAAAGATAAAAAATTGGATTCAATTATTCAAAATGGTCAAAACCAAACCAATCCAATTTCACTAGGAATTCTTAAGATTGATAATAAAAAAATTGAGGAACTATCATTTGATAGATACAATTAATTTTAATTAGGTCGACAACAAACGATGCCCCAATTTAGTTCAATCATTCTACAAAAGAAAAGTGACCATAAAATATAGTGTGTGACCGTAGTCATATCAATTGTCTCATCATAGTCGGACGGTCTTTAAAGCACCTTTAATGGTAAGTTAATACCACGTTAGTTTCATTTACCATATAAGCTTCTCAAGCTACAACTTATTTAAGCAACAATCTTCAATGATAACTTTAATCCATATTCTAGCTTGAGTTTATCCCACATGAATCATAATTTTTTTTTTTTTTCAATTCCCATTGGTTGAAAAAAGAGTGGAACCCATTAGTTTTGCTAGAGCTAATTTGCTCCATAAAGCAAATAACCAAAAAAATGAAACAATAGTGAAACTAATTGCTTCAATTTTATCTTATTTACCAGGAAATCTTTTAGGACAACCATTAAAGATGCTCTTAGTTTCCCACGAAGTTTATCTCGTGAACATACGAAGAAAATAGTCTTGAGAAGAGAATGAAGTTCAATGATGTGTTTGCCATCAATAGTACCATAAGGGCATTTCACCCACACCCAAAAAAAAAAAAAAAAAAAAAAACTCTTATTGAACCACATCGTACAGTAACAGATAGGGGAATTGACACTAATAATACCATCTCAATATGACTTACCAAATATAGCCCAAAACTAAAAAATTGACAAAAGTAGTACCACAAGTAGGTGAGAGAATTTATTTTTTCCTCAACTACCCTTAAAACTTATTAATATGAAGACCAACTCATTTAACTCTTTTCTTCTTCAGAACTCAGCCAACTTTCAGTTCCTCAAATAAACCGTGTGAAAAAAAAAATCAAACTCCTTCTCCGGTTGTGGGTCGTCGGAGGTTTCTTCACGAGGGTCGCCGGAGTGCCGGTCGCCGGAATCTTGCTTGCCGAAATCCAAAGGATGGTTTTTTTTTTTTTCTGAAAATCTAAGGTTTGAATCCTATACCCATTTTTAACCCATTTTGCAATAATCTTAAACCCATTTTTTCCTTCCTTCAAATCCAAATGACAGTTTGTTTCCTACAAATCCAAGGTTCTTCTTCTTCTTGTGCTGAGGAGGTTTCCTACAAATCCTAGATCCAAAATTTCTTCAAACATATTTTGGTAAGTTCTTCCTATTTTTAACATATAAGAACATGTTTAATTATTTTGATTCATATTGAAATAGGTTCCATTGTGTTTGAGTGTGATTTGTTTGTAAAAAATGGTGTTTTTTGTTGATTTACCGATTTTTCCAGGGTGTCACGAAGTGAATCCAGTTCGTGACATAGTGTCATGAACTGGAAATGAGGAGTTTTGAGCTTTGAGATGATTAGGAATGAGGAATTCGTTTGAGTTTTGATTTGATGTATCTTGTGTTGAATTTTTGGGTGCTTCCTGAAAAAAGTATGTAAAGTTGGGCATGCGTGATTTTGATTCGCTGGGAATGTTGGAGCTTCAAAAAAAAATTTCTTCTTCTTGATTCAGTGGATTTCTTGTCTTCTAATATATATAACGTTTGTTCCCTTTTCACTGTGTAAGTTTTGCACTTTGAAAGGGGTTCATCAACATTCAAGTTTCAAAGTGTGTATGTGTGTGTCTGTGTGTTACTGAGATTGTATGATGCTAGAAGCTTAAAAAGGGTTAGTGTTGTAAAGCTTGTTTCGAAATACAAATATGTCACGGAGTGAATTCACTTCGTGACAGATGTGTCACAAAGTGTGCTTATTTAACTTGAATGCTTATTTTATGTTTTTGGCTCGTAATTTTTCTCTTATGCTAACACTGTTGGTGAACGGGTATTCCTTCTAATTTTTCTCTTATGGTAACAGTGTTTCTGACTTGATTTGTTTTAGGTTTTATCTTTAATGACGAAGTCGAAAGAATCCAAGGGAGATGAGGCCTCAAAAACTGTCAGACGAAACTTTAGGACGGCAGTTCCGACGATGACGACACGTTCATGGTCGCACCACCAAAGATAAAGAAGGTATAGAATAAAAAGTAAGTGGTTTATTTAGAGTAATTTAAGGTGACGCCTTGGTTTTTTTTGTGCTTGATATAGACTAAAAACAAGGCCGAAGCCTTTGGCATTACGGTGGCCTCAAAGAGTCCTACTACTTTTATTTCCCGAAAGGTGAGTGTCACAAACCCATTTGGATCCTAGTTCGTCTTATATTGGTAAGGAACTGATTGAGTTCGTGACCGATGTGTCACGAACTCGCTGACTTCGTTATAGATGTGTCACGGACTGACCCACTCCGTGACACATCTGTCTCGAAGTGGGTGAGTCCGTGACACATCGATCACGGAGTGGGCGAGTTCGTGACACATCGGTCACGAACTCAACCAGTTCGAGTCACATAGTAGATGTAATTGAGTTTATGTAACGGGTTTCACTAATTATTCCATTGACTCATATGTGTAGGAGTGGAAACGATGTATACCCGAGGTCAACATTGAAGGTTTTTCGTTTAACTTCCACGGGGGATTGGAAAATTTCATCACTCTCTTACTCGGCCGCAACGCTGAAACTCAAGCTGGCTTTGTCCAATCATGTCTTGGGCAGTTTGTGGGGCAATCACAAATAGTGTAAAATGGTGAAATATTTGTTGTTTTACAAACCTACAAACTTGACTATTTCAATGTGTAAAAAGGCTGTGTAACTAAATTATATCTCCAAGCTTAGTTTATGTCAAACATGTTTTGGTACTTTATGATGATGCAGTTATATTATTAATATTTTTATATTATTGGTTTTGCTTAGCCTATTATGTTTTGGTACTGAAGATCCATTAGCCTTATATTCTTCTTATTATTATGCCATATGAACAATTCAATATCACAATTCCAATATCATAATACACAGGCGAGTCCAACAAAAGTAAAACCAAATCAAATGTAATTTCATTTTTTAAATCATTCAATACATCTCTGACTCATTTAAACAATAACACAATACCTATAAACAAAACAACAACAACCAGCATTTTAATCTTGAATAATTCAGATACAATCAGTTGTTCCAATTCATTGGCTTCAGTTGGTTCTTCGTATTTGAAGTCTTCATCGACAAAAGATGGTATCTAGTTTTCCAATGAATTTATCTTCCTTAGCAGCTCTGAAATGATTTGAATCGATCTTGGGCACATAGGTGGGTCAATCCATACCAAAAACCTGCATCCACTGAATTTTGTTATCTGTTACAAGCATAAACCAAAAAATATTTATTTACAATATCTTAAAAAGAATATAAACATATGCGAACCTTATACTCGGGGCATCCCGATCGATCGGCCGTCACAATTGAATCCGTAACGATTTTCCTTATTTATAAGATTTCTAGACAGTTTCTAGGATAACGAGAAACATATGCAAACCTTATACTCGGGGCATTCATAGAATCGTCTTCCAGGGTTATCCGCAGTCCAAGAAGTTCGTTCAACTCCATTTAGACCACACGAACATGAAGAGGAGGTCGTCGACGCTCGGTACCACCTCCTGTATTTCCAGAAACGTGCGGCTTCCGACGTGTTGACGAACTGCAATCACTCGACTCCATCATGTATGGAAAATCGACCGAAGAAATTGGGAAGAAGAGGAACCCTAACTCAATACTATTTTGGGGGCTTCCGATTTGTTTTTGATAAATGAAACAATTTTATAAGACAATAAACATTTAATTTTGAATTCATTACAAATTCTATTAAAAAACGGTTATTAACATCGAAAAACATCGAGTTCGTGACACATGTGTCACGAAGTGAATCCAGTTCGTGACACTTCTGTCACGAAGTGAATCCAGTTCGTGACTCATATGTCACGAAGTGTATCCAGTTCATGACACTTCTGTCACGAAGTGAATCCAGTTCGTGACACCCTGGAAAAATCGGGAAATCAACAAAAAAACGCTATTTTTTACAAACAAATCACACCCAAACACAATGGAACCTATTTCTACATGAATCAAAACAATTAAACATGTTCTTATATGTTAAAAATAGGAAGAACTTACCAAAATATGTTTGAAGAAGTTTTGGATCTAGGATTTGCAGGAAACCTCCTCAGCACAAGAAGAAGAAGAAGAAGAAGAACCTTGGATTTGCAGCAAACAAACCGTCATTTGGATTTGAAGGAAAAAATGGGTTTAGGATTATTGCAAAATGGGTTTAAAATGAGTTTAGGATTCAAACCTTGGATTTGCAGGAAAAAAACCATCCTTTGGATTTCGGCGAGCAAGATTCCGGCAACCCGGACTCCGGCGATCCTCGTGAAGAAACCTCTGGCGACCCACAAGCGGAGAAGGAGTGAGTATTTTTTTTCACACGGTCTGAGTGAGTAACTGTTGGCTGGGTTCTGAAGAAAAAATAAAAGAAAAGTGGAGTTGGTTTATTCATCAATGGTCTTGAGAGTAGTTGAGGAAAAAATAAATTATCTCACCTACTTGTAGTATTACTTTTGTCAATTTTTGAGTTTTTGGCTAAATTTGGTAAGTGACATTGAAATGGTATTATTAATGTCAATTCCCCTTATTTACACCCATATTCTAAAATCTAAATCACCACAAATACGATATCGAAAAACAAAAATGTACATGTTAACATCACGTGCTCAACTTGAGCCTAAACAAATTTTGTTGTTGTAGTCAATATTATACCGTATAGTTTAACTTTACAACTTCCTCAACAAAATTAAATATAACATGATACAAATTAGAGTTGTATTGGTAATTTCCAGATCGCTGACCAGATCCGACCCAAACACTAGGTCTCAAACCTTGCTGTGTAGACTTGATGAATAATTCTTCAAAACAAGTTCAAAGACGCAGTGTTGATAATCTAATCAATTTGGACAATATCCGTAGTGGTCAACCAATCAACTAGTGATTCCATATCAGTCAATCCCAGCCGGTTCCACGAGATCTAGAGGAACCTGACAAGGCATGCATTTCATTATGTTTGAACTCTAGCAAATACCAAATATTCTGATTACGAGTTTTAAACTTCATTCTGCAATGTCGCAGACAGTAAGAAAGAAAAAGAGAAATTTTACTTACAAGGATCATCGAATGTGCCCGAATCTTGAATAGAATCTCCATGTATGTGTTTAGCTCATAACCTCCTTGATCTCGATGAAGTCATCACGCGCATGAGCGTCTACTACCCGAACCTCGACCTCATCTCCAATTTGTGCCTTGGACACCCAACCCGTGACTTGAGTACCAACCTGCACAGGTTAAAATTAAAAATAAAAAAATAAAAATTGTAGAGTGCAAGAAAGATGAAGAGTCTAATTTGACTAATACTAAAAGTGTAATTCAGAGGCTAGCTATACCTAAGGCAACAGTATAGACCTCTCTTTGATTGTTAGTGGTATATAAAGCAGACTTGTTTTTGTTTCAATCTTATGACAAATTGGCTTCTTCAGCTGTAAAGAGATACGTTACCAGTACCACAAATAAAGGACTTTACCTCAATTAACAATAAGGCTGCAATACGATCCTTAATGAACTTAAGAACCAATGCGTGGTATATTCTCTCTTTTGGTTGTCGTCTAAGAAATTCTAGGATCCAATACCGAAGACTGGTGTTGCAGAGCTTCCTTGCTACTTTGGTATGCATGTTTGTGAGACTTGCAGTGACTTCTAGATCACCTGCTGAAAAGGGGAGCGAATCCCCTCGAAGAAATGCCTTCACCTGCACAGAAAAAAGACAGTGTGGTTCAAACGATCATTGTGATCTGTGGACCACAACACTGTCACTCCCTTTTCTTCATCAAACGATCACGACTCAGCGCTGATAATGTGTGTTGGTTTGCCATACTTTTAATACAAGAATACGTGTTATTTGAATAAGCTTCCTAAAGAAAGTAAGTTAATTTATTCGTTCACATCGTTGGGCATCGTTCTCCTCGCCGGATTGTTGCTGACAAACTAAACGAGTTTGAGAGAACTCACCTGATAATGAGCAAGGAGATCAATGTATCTTCGGATGGGTGATGTAAACTGTACGTAACCGGGAATCCCCATAACTCCATGGCGTATGGGATTCCTGAAGTTAAATTCTGCAGCACGCAATGTTTTAACAATGGCAGCGCTTCGAGCGGGCCCAGCTGGAAGATGCTCAAATGCTGACGTGTCGATGTTTGATTGTGGCTGTCCTCGGTAGGGCAAAGGGATGTTGTTATGGGAACCATATGTTGCTACGGCTTCTCCACAGAGTACCATCATTTCGGTGACGAGTCTCATTGTAGGGTCTGCCTGATTTTCAACATAAAGATTAATTATGGGCTCGGGATCATCCCCGTTCGGTACTTTGATGCGTGCTTCTAGCGTGGCCATGTCGACAGCGCCCTGGAGAATCAAATTTAGTCAGCCCCATGGATGAATTAAAAAATTACACAAAACATTTGAGTTATTAGTTGTAGTTCGCTTTCGAACTAAACATATGTAGTCGTGCATTCGAAACAAAGTGTCGGTTCTCTTGAAAACTGGTAGATGGTATAAATGTCTAAAAGCACCTTCTACCCATCATAGAATGAACTGACATAGTAAAAAAAAATTGAAATGTTGAGTTGGAGATGGAATCATAGATTTAAATATTTATACAATTTGATTTAAAAAAAAAAAAAAAGAAAAAAAGCAGAACACTAAATTATCGTGATCTTCATAAGCTGTCAGGTTGACCAAAGTTGATAATGTCAGTTCCAGACACGTATAAGACCTCATATTTGTCTACAATCAGTTGTTACTTGTTTCCATTTTCTTTTCTTTAAAACAATAAGAAGAAAAAAAATACTCCTCTTCTAGCAGACGACACATATCAGCGAGTATGCTCATGCAAATGAATTTAAAAACAGAACCTAATAATCCACAGAGCTTGTATTCATGTTTACTAAAATGAACTTCTCCTCACTGCTTCTCTTTTGTTATTTAGACGACTCAGTAAAATCATAAAATCGACCAAATGGATTGACAATGTACAAAAAGCACACGACATGCATTTTTTTTTTTTTACTTATCACGCAACTTATATGAACAAGCTTGAATGTAATTGAAATTGTATCTGAAGATCTATGCAATTATTTGTATATATATCTATCTTATATCCGGAGATGTTTACCACAAACCATCAAAGATGATATATGCAGCTACCACAAATGCATATGATACTTATAAGGGATAAAAAATCATAAACCGTGAAATAACCCGTTTATTTAAACAAACCTGCTGGAGACGCCATTGCAAGCGTAAAGTAGCAGCCTCAGATAGAAGCTTTAAATCTGCCTCTTCTTTCAAATTTAAATGGAGAAGCTCAGATGCACTCTCATGGGTCAACATGTAGGTTGGTTTTATGAGCGAATTGTCCACTGAATATTCTGCAATACTACAGGACCACATGGGGTGAACATGATGTCAATAGAAAGATAACATCAAAAAATTAACTATCACTGGTATTTCAAGAAGTACATATTTCTGTCCAAATACAGTCAACTAGTCTAAAAATGACTACAATAGGATTACCAGAAATGAACACATGATAATGCAGAATCCAATAACCACAACAGATTCTAATTTATAACAGTAAAAGGCGGCCAAAATATGCGTCCAAGTTGTTTAAAAATTTTATACGAAATGATGGACATTAATGTGGGGAGGTCAACATAAAAGGAACAGGAACCAAGTCATCTATACTGACATGTTGAAATCAAACCACATAGAGTTGTACCTGCCATCAGAATGCAGCAAAATGGATACCGTTACAGCATGGCAAACCTCTCCCTGCTTTAAACTCATTCCTTGCATTGCAAGTTTTTCCGGAAACATAGGATAAGTGGCCGTCGGCAAGAAAATCGAAGTCCCTCGTCTCATTGCCGCCCTAAATTATGCATAAATTTAGATTGATTTGATTGAAAAGTAAAACTTTCATGAAACATTCCAAGAGTTAACTTGTACCTATCAACTATGTTCCCAGGTACAAGGAATCTAGTTGCATCAGCAACATGAATATAAACTCTTATGCGTCCATCTTGCAGCCTTGTTGCACTAAGGGCGTCATCAAGCTGAATAATAAGTGATACTCAAATTTGGTGTAGCAAAACTTGAAAATAAGGCAGAATAAAATAAAATAATATTAAATAAATAGAACCTTGCTAAAAGAGGATAACAAATTACCTCATCAGCCTCATCGACGTCAATGGCATAAACCTTCAAGTGAGTAAGATCCTTTCTAGTAGCCTAAACAAAGAAAATTCAATACGCACATGGAGGATAACACATAGATTGTTACACCACTAATAAGTAAAAGCATATCATGCATTTTCAAAAGAATCATTTTGCAGTGAGTTTTTCTTTTTTTAATTAGTTCTTAAAAAGAGTTTTTTTTTTTTAATAACTCGACTAGTTTATATGAAACATATCAATTAGGGAAATAATCATCCATATCCTATGATAATTAGTTAAATGGTGTCTTTATGGAATGCATTTTGTAGTCATTCACAAGCATACCCTCAGCGCCATCATATGCTAACCGTTCTTATTCATTAATTTTATCCCTTAGTTACTATTTTGACCAACTTATTGGTCTTAATTTATCAAAATTGGCATCATAAAAGTAGATTTTAACATAATGTTAAAAACTTTATCCATTACTCAACATTTTGCTTGTTAATTTACCAAAATGAGCATAAGTGAAGCTATTATTATCATATTAATGTTTTTAATGAGTTTCGGTTCCCTATTTATAATGAGCATGACTTCTTCATATTGGTCAAAGCCATGATTCAACATTAGTAGTGAGAATTTGAACTTCAGCTGCCTGTTTTCCCTACTACGAAATCATAAATCTAATTAAACCAAAGTAGGAAGCAGGCTGACCTCATCTGGATCAGGTGACTCTGCCAGCAGACTTTCTGCAGCAGCTATTATTTGTTCTGAATGTTCAGCGCGTAACTTTGACTTCAACAGTTCGAGATTGACATGAACAGGAAAATAGCCAATGTTTATGAGGAGTTTAACTGCCGAAGACGATGTTTTTGGCATCCCCATTGCTTTGAGAATCTAACAGGGGAGAATTACACGAGATGAGAAAATACAGGACAGAAAAACAAAACAAAGCAAATATGCAGTTGTTACCAGCCCAGCAGTTTTCTGTTGCTCCTCATTCTTGCAGTCATCAATAGCATATGATTCAAGGGCCTCA
Organism: Urtica dioica subsp. dioica; assembly: GCF_054948205.1. Lineage (NCBI taxonomy): Eukaryota > Viridiplantae > Streptophyta > Magnoliopsida > Rosales > Urticaceae > Urtica > Urtica dioica. The sequence continues at coordinate 30,768,651 of NC_142757.1, forward strand.
ATTTTAAATCTTATTTTCTCGTCAATCAACCAACATGTTTTGGGAGGTTTAGCATCTATAGGCATTGCCTTGGCAGATTTCAGCAGTTGGACAAACTCTCGCACCTCCTTCTCAGCAGCCTCCTTCACGCGCTTCCTACGTAAAAGTTCCTCCACCTATTTAGCAGTTAAAAGAGCTGTGCCACGTCACTAAGTGTAACAATTTGATAATACACAATAATAATAAATAAATAAAAAAAATAGCTCTGACCATCGCATAAATTTACCTGCGTGGTGGGCCGAGGTCCATATACTGGGCATGACCCTTTTGTCTGGTCTGCAGTAAAATATATTTCATCGTTGGAAACCAAAAGATGGGCACAATAGCTCTCTAGAGGGCTCGCGCTACCAAATATCATCTGTAAAATAGCTTTCCTGTCAGACGAAGAGCGAGATCAAGCAAAGCTGGACCAGTGTGCTACAATACCTCGGCTAACTCTTCCGTTGTCACGGACATGTTTTTTTCAACAAGTTCGACCCAAGCAAACTCTAGCAATGTAGGATCCTGCAACAGATAATTAGCATTTTGAAGCTTTTAGTTATTTCCTTTTGTCTGTGATTCGGTCAACCTTCTAACATATTGTGTTTCCCGTATTTACAGTGCTTATGCTAGACCAACCAAATTATCACGAGCTTTCTGAATGAAGTCTCCGATGTCTGAGTCTTCGAAATTCTCAATACCCGGAACAATATAGGTAACTTGCTGAGGTTTAATGGACAACGTCACACCATTCTGCAGTCCAGGAGGTAAATATAGTAAGACTTGAGGAAGGTTTAATGGTAAATGGGAAAGGTAATATAAATGAGTTCCAACACCTAGCAACCTATTGAACACGCCGCAATAGTTGTTTTTGTGTCAAGTAGAACCTGATCGGAGACCATCCAGTTCTTCTTGCCATCAGGCTTCTGAGCAACTGCGAGCAACACTCTGTCTGACTCCTTCTTGAATTCCAACAGTATCCCTTTCCGAATCCCTCGTTTCTCGATTTTATCTTCCACAACATCTTTTGTTTTTAATATCTCCGCTCTGCGTTATCATTAAACCATTAGATATGCGTCCGAACAAAAAAAAAAATAATAACACGAACAGCCCAAACTGAGACGCGATGCTCTGATAATACATTAAAAGTCACAATACCAACATTCCCTAGGACCAGTCATCAACTGTTGAAAGCTAACATCTTTAACCCATTCTTAAAACTAAAACCTTATACGTTCTTCCGTAGTAGCCAAAACCTCTTATCTAAGACTCTAAAAAAATAAAGGAAAAAGAAGAAAGGAATACTTGGAAGTAGCGCGAATTCTGTCGCGGTGATGGAGAAGCTGTGAATGACGGTGTAACCTGGGAAGCGAGAGAGCAGGAGAGAGGTGGGAATGGCGGCAGTGAAATGAGGAGAGAGAGTGGAAGATGGGGTAGCTGTTGACGGAGCGGACCGTCATTAAAGCAGTTGAAGAGATAATAGGATGATGGTGATCTCTGGTCTGGTGTGTTGGATTAATTGATGGAGTTTGTGACCGAAGACGATTAAGGATATATCGTCAACCCATCTCGTTTCGGTTCAGGCTATTTTGTATAGCAGCTCGATCGGCCAACTAATATTAGCATAATAGCTCAAATTCTCGTCAAATAAAGGGTTATATAACTATATAGCCACCCAAAAAAAGCGATTTTGGATTTGGCCATCATTTGGTTAATTTCCGATTAATAGTCACATCCATTTATTTACAGTATAACAAAATACCAAAATAACCTCAACTGTTCCCGCTCATTTACATACCGAAAATAACAACATTTAAAACAAATATACGGATAATAACTAGTTATTAATGTCAGTCACTGCTCCCGCTATTCAAGGTAAGGAAATTAAAAGCCTTTTTAATGAGAAACGCCGTCACAAACCCAAAAAAAAAAAAAAAAAAAAAAAAAAAAAAACTAAAACCCTCCTCCTCTCTCTTATCGTCATAGCAGGCTTCTTCTCACTAGGCGGCGGCGGCGGAGGAGCGGGATCGTCCTCCTCCACGGGGCGACCACCGCAGACGTCACCGGAGCATCAAGAGCAAGGCGGCGGAGGAGTGTTCTGGACGCAGCAGCCGTACAATGTGCTATCGTAGGCGTCGAACTTCGATCTGTGGCAAGCGCAGCCTCAGGTGGTGTACCGGCTGCAGGCGGAGGGTTATATTCCGGCGCGGCGGCGAGGTCTTCGTCGGGGTCGGGCGGAAGCGTGAGCTGTCAGGACTGCGGCAACCAAACCAAGAAGGACTGTCCCCACATGAGGTGCCGCACCTGTTGCAAGAGCCGGGGATTGGACTGCGCCACGCACGTGAAGAGCACGTGGGTCCCCGTCTCCAAGCGCCGCGAGAGGCAGCACCTCCTTCAGGCCGCCGCCACCACTTCTAATCACGACCACCACCATGTCACCACCGCCGTCAAGCGTCACTTTGTCCTCCTCTCCGCGATCTGCGTCCGGAGGTCCCGATCGGAATCATGGACTCCGCGAAGAACAGTTTTTTTTTTTTTGTTCCTCACATTAATAGTATGTTCGTGTAAATAGAAAACATATGTACAGTATATTCGTGTAAATACGAAGCATATTTACAGTATATTCATTGTAAATACAAAGCATATTTAGAGTATATTCACTGTAAATACAAAGCATATTTACAGTATATTCGTGTAAATAAACTGAAAAAAATTCTGGAAATATTTTGGGGACGAAAATTCTGGAAATTATGAATATATGGAAGATAAAATAATATCAATAAATGAATAATATATTTACAGATTTTATCCATAATGAATTGCCACGAAAATAGAAACTAATTACCTAAAGTCAACGCTAAAAACTTCCAAATACATACCAATAAATGGGCTGAGAACTTTCAAAATCTGCTGGAAAATTCAAATTTCAAATTTGAAAACTTCCCTATTCGGTTTCAATATTTGATTCGAAATTTAAAAAAAAAACTACCTAATTAAAATAGCGTAAGGGCAAAAATGTAAAACTAATTCAATTAATAAGCGGCCACTTAAGCAAGATGGCTATTTACGGGAAATTAACTAAAGGTTGGCTAAAACCAAATTGATAGTGTTTAAGATGGCTATGCAGCCAATTATTTGTAAAATAAATTAAGAGAATAGCCCAGTTAATCTAAACTACCTAAATTACTCCCATGTACTTCCTCGCTCTCGTCTTCATCTTCGCGCTCGCTATCGTCACCGAGTGACTCTCCCACTCACACCCAATGTTTAAAATATCATTACCGATATCCATTCCGAGGTTCTAATTTTACGGATATATCAAGTATCGACGGATATTCTATAACAAATTCAATACCGATTACCGATTATATCGACAGAAATTCTATAACAAATAAATATTTTTAAACAACTAAATATATATATATATGTGTGTGTGTGTGTGTGTGTGTGTGTGTGTGTGTGTGTGTGTGTGTGTGTGTGTGTGTGTGTGTGTGTGTGTGTGTGTGTGTGTGTGTGTGTGTGTGTGTGTGTGTGTCTTGGAATCCAAATTATGAAAAATACTTTCTCGCCCCTTCGTTCGTCATTTCTGTAAATAAAAAAATTCACAACCACAATATCACAATTCATAATTCGCAATTTCTTAATCACGATTCACAATCACAATCACAAGTTTTGATTCACAATTTATATCGGCAAATTTCAATTTCACATATTCCCGTCCAAAATCTTTAATTATAATTCACTGATACAATATCACAATTTATAATTTGCAATTTCTTAATCACAATCACAATCACAAGTTTTGATTCGCATTTCCTAAAATCACAATTTATATTAGCGAATTTCAATTTCCCATATTCTCGTCCACAATAATAAATTCAAATTCACATGTCGAAATATCTTAAATTCTACAATAACATAATTTTTACACTAACCTCTTTTAAATGAAGATTCTGGAATTTTTCAAGTCGTTGGAAAAGTCGCCGGCCGCCATCAATTCGGGTGGCAGGTCCCCGGAAAAATGAAAAACTCGCCGGGACTTTAGAAAAAGTTGGGGATCTGAAAGATATTCATATACTAATTTCAAATATACAAAAAATTTCAACAAAACTAGAGTTAAATCTATCCAAAAACGAAAAACAAAACTTAAAACAAGTTTCTTCAAAATATCCGAGCTTTATATACTTACCAGAGATATATCCGGATATATTGGTGATACTCTATAATAATCCTTCTTCGCCAGACGATATTGCACGGATATATAGCTTTCTCACCGATAGGGCATAAAAAATGGCATGCGTCGAATGATATTGCACGGGTAGAAGAATAACGATATTTTAAAAAAAAAAGTCCGATTTTTTCATGTTTTATACTATCGAAAATATCACGATATTTTCAAAAATCGGTGATATATCGCGATATTTTTCCGATAAATTATAAAACGATAACGTTTATTGAAGATATTTTACCGAGAGTTCAAAAAAATGGATATATCGGCGATATATCCTTATATATCGCCGATATTTTAAACATTCCTCGCGCCTCCTCAACACGCGCTCCTCCGCCGCCGGCGCCGCCCTCGCCCAGACGCTCCTCCATGCGCTGCGCGTCGGTCTCGCCTACGTCGTTATGCTCACTATCATGTCCTTCAACGGCAGCATCTTCCTCGTCGATGTCGCCGGTCACACTGTTGGGTTCGTGGTTTTCGGTAGCCATCTTTTCCGAAGCGACGATACCGAGAAAGTCGCCTCTGATCTCCCGCCCATGGACTGTTGAGTCCGTTACAGCTCTATCTACCCTCGATCGATCGGTTGTTGAATTGTTGAGCTATTATGTTGATTCAGTGTTAATTCGCGAATCAGTTAATTAATTAACTGACTTAATTGAGTTAGGTTAATTAATTAACTGATTGGTTGAATTAAGAATTAGCATATGTTCTGATTTTTTTTTTTGTAAAGTTAATTTACTAACTGACTGAATTACGAATTAGGTTAATTAATAGAATTCTTGGAATAGGAATTGACTTAAGTTCTTATTTTTGTAATTTTTTTGTGAATTTCCATTCCTAACATTCAGTTAATTAATTAACCTAACTCAATTCAGTCTGTTAATTAATTAACTGATTCGCGAAGGGTATAATTGTCTTCTAAGAAAAAATGGGCTATTTTCTTAATTAAGTGAAACTTGGGCTATTCCCCTAATAAGAAGTGTAAAATGGGCTAGTGACAACAAATTTCACATAAAAATTTTGGGTCCTTTTAATACAAGGAAAATATCACCGGTCTCCCATCGTAAAAGCGAAATGTGGCATTTGTGGGAGTATAAAAAATATATATAATGATAAATTTTATTAGTATTTATTGGGCTTTAGTTCGGCCAAAGCTCAATAAGTGATTCAGCCCGGCTCTAAGCAAAAATCCCAAGCCCAGCTCGCTGAGGAGAACAGATCACCCGCGTTGATCCAATCAAGGAGCGAAGTCGGGTCAAGTTGAAACATCGCCGAGAAGACTGGATCTAAGACTTGATCAACCTACGATGTGTCGAGGACGAGCTGATCAAAACGTGTCCAAGAGACGATTCTTTCTTCGCCTATAAATAACGACTGTTGTATTCATTTTCGCACACATAAGCTTCTACTCTATCTTTCATTGCTTCCTCTGAACTGCCTATATCTTTTTGCGATGATGATGCATGGGAGGAGTTTATTCAGTTAGCGTTATGTCCACAATATAAAAGGGTAAGTCGAAATACGACTCGTAATGATATCCTGAATTTTTTTTTATAGCTATGAGACAATCACTTGTCACTGATTTCAAAGGCATTATTTCTACAACATCTGACTTATGGGAAGGTAGTAATAAATTAGGAAACTGTGCCGTTACCGCGCATTTTATTGATAAAGATTGGGTTTTACAAAAACGCATTATTGGTTTTCGTTTAGTGCCTTATCCACAAAATGCACAAGCTATCTTTAGTACTATTTTCGAAGTTTATAAATTTTATGGAATTAAAAATAAAGTTTTGACAATCATTTTAGATAATGCATCCGCTAATGTGTCCGCCATCTCATTTTTTAAGGAAAATCAATCAATGATTTTAGATGGCGATCTTTTTCATCAATGTTGTGCTTCTCATATCATAAATTTGGTTGTTCATGCTAGTTTAAGACAAATAGAGTCTCATATCACTAAAATTCGAGATTATGTATCATATTTTACTACTTTTGGCCCTCGTCGGCAAGAATTTGAAGCATTTTGTAGGGCACATAACAAACCCACCCGAAGATTTTCCGAGGACGCCAAACATAGGTGGAATTCCACATGCCTTATGCTCGGAGTTATTTTAACTTACCGCAATATTATTGTTGCCAATTATGCACCCAAATGACCATGCGGAAATAATAAATTACGCTACTTAGCTAATTAATAAAGGTTATTTAACAAGATCTAGATTTACTTTAATTAATATGAAGTATGAGAGCAATATCAAGCACCCGAATTAAACGGAAGAGTCATTAGAAAAACTTACGGGTTTCTCCTTAGCTACAAAAACTTTAATCGAGTTCTTCAAGATCTCGTTCTAAGCTCCAATAACTCGATCTTCTAGTTTTAGCTCCCACGATCAGATCTCGGGGAATGGCTTTAGTACTCTCGTCGTATGACACTCAGAAGATGATACCATAATCTTCCAAAACGTAATCTCCGGATGAATAAGAAGAAAGTGTGGGCACATTCTGAATCTCACTACGACTCTGATTTATGATTTCAGATCGTATCGTGTTTTTGGGATTGGAATCATGAATTCCGAGGGAGAGAGAGAGAGAGAGAGAGAGAGAGAGATAGAGATAATTTCGTCCACCTCTAGGTGTGATGGGCGAAATTTTGCTTCTACAATTGTGTGTTTTTTGTGTTCTCCTTGACCTCTATTTATAGTGGTAGAAAAGAGATATTCTAGGAAGCTCCTAGATATATTTTATCCTCTTTTATTCTCTCCTATTTTTCTTTTTTGGTGCGACTTTTAGGTGCGAAAAGTCGCACCCAAAAGTCTTCCGCACCAGAAAACTGTATTTGTAGTAGTGCTTTCTCTTTTCAATCGATGTTTTCAATCTTATTCAGTACCCCACAAAGTAATCCAAAACTTCACTCTCCATATTAATGGAATTATGTTTTACTCATCGTGATGAGTGTCCACTGACATAGTCAGTTCATGATGAAGATCCTCCAGGTTCAACCAGTATCGAGAAAAGTCATTTATTCCGTTATACCTTCCTTGATACTTATAAGCCCTAAGCACCATTGCTTCCCCAGCGAAAGATTCTTTCATACGTTACTTACTACAAAAGTGCGCGCAATCTATCGGTTCTGGAAACAACACTTAGGTGAGTGAACGTTGACCTTCTTTCGGGAAGGCTGGATTTCGTATTTGTGAATCACTTTCCGCTTAGATAACATTCCGGATTCCTAAGACATAAGTATCCTAGCGTCTCAATAGCCTTTAATGAATGAGTCAAAGAACCCGGCGATATGACCTAGAAGTCAATGATCACTTCATGATTTAGATCAAGTCTCATTGTGACCATCATAGCGATCCTGGTTAGTGTGTCGTAACGATTCTTAAACGACACATCAACAACCAAATGACATAGTTTTTAGTATTTACTCTTTTTATATTATTTAATCTAAATACGATAAATTAGATATATAATCTATTAAGCCCAAGATATTAAGAGAATTCATCTAATTATTCTTTCTGATATAATATTTCAATAAATTTTTATCAATTTTTTTTTATTGAATTTACATTTTATGTTGTATTTTTCTTTTTCTTTTTTCTATTTATTCTTTAGTTTAATTTCATATTTCATTTCGGTTTATGCAACTTCATAAGGAGTCTTTATGTTGCGTTACAAAGGACCACGTTTCAAAAAAATATGTCGTATGGGTGCTTTACCGGGATTAACAACTAAAAAGCCTAGAACATGAAACGATTTTAGAAACCAATTACGCCCCGGTAAAAAAATCTCAATATCATATTCGTTTAGAAGAAAAACAAAATTTACGCTTTCATTATGGTCTTACAGAACAACAACTACTTAAATACGTTCATATCGCCGGAAAAGTAAAAGGGTCCAGAGGTCAAGTTTTACTACAATTGCTTGAAATGTGGTTGGATAACATCCTTTTTAGATTAGGTCTAACTTCGACTATTCCTCAAGCCCGTAAATTGGTTAACCATAGACATATTTTAGTTAATGGTGGTATAGTAGAGATACCAATTTATCACTGCAAACCCCCCGGTATTATTATCGTGAGAGATAAACAAAAATCTAAGTCTCTAGTTCAAAAGTATATTGATTCATCTTCCCGTGAGGAATTGCCAAAACATTTGACCCTTCATCCACTCCAATATAAAGGATCGGTCAATAAAATACTAGATAGTAAATGGGTTGGTTTGAAAATAAATGAATTGCTGGTTGTAGAATATTATTCTCGTCAGACTTAACTCTAACTAAAATAAGAAGAATTTGGACAATTTTACACTCCCTTTACACCCATATAAAGAGTAAGGGGATTTTCCGAGGATTTTTTTCCTACTCATGTCTCGTATCATAGATTGATAGGGAGGTTTTAATTCCTTGTCCACTCTTTCTAGTATTTTAAATATTATAGCAATTGGGATTAAGAATAGCGAAAATATATCCAAGAAAGCCCTTACTGTTGCAATAATTAATCATGTATTTTATTTGAGATATTGCGTTTAATAACATTAACATTATTGAATTAGGTGACGGGTATGGAAAGAGAGGGATTCGAACCATCGATAAACAAGAGCCTACATAGCATTTCCAATGCTATGCCTTGAACCACTTGGCCATCTCTCCTACATAATGATAAAGTTGCTAATAAATCGAAAAAATAGTTTGGTTTTTGGATAAAAGCATACACTCTATTTTAACTAAAAAAAAAGGAAAAAAAACTTTTTAAAATCTTAGTCGAGGCTAGGTAAATTAGATAATTTTTTTTCCACAAGGAATCAGAATACATCGAATTGTTGATTTATCGCCAGAGGTGGCTTAGAACCAATAGTTCATTATCTAATGGATTTTTCCGTTCTAATACTCGATTTGAGAGTTATCAGTATTTATCAATGCCATAGAAACACATAATGATTCCTTGTGAAAAAAAAAGGATTTGCTGAGACGGAAATAACGATATAAAAAACCTATCAAAATAACTAGAAATTCCAACCAATAAAAACCCTAATGACGTAAAAAAATATAAAAGTCCATCAGAAATAACTTAGTTTTCGAGACCCCGCTATAAGTTCTATCAATCATACTCAATTCGATGGAATTGTTTGATCTTAAAGGGGATCTTCTATAATTTTGCACATGAGGGGTTATTTTTTGGTTTCGTCCAGTCATTAGTAACTTAATTATTTTTATATAATAGTATATAGAAACAACGCTTGTAAGGAGTCCTATTGAAACCAAGAAATATAGGCCTGCCTGCCACTCACACAAGAATAAATGAAGTTTTCGAAAAATTTGCTAGTGGAGGAAGACCTCCTAAGGATAAGAGACATATGGCTAAAGAGAGAGCCAAAAAAGGATCTTTCATGTATAATCCTGCATAATCTCGAATGTTATCAACTAAGGTACGTAGACCAAATGATACAATGCAAGCAAAAGTTCCTAGATTCATGGAGATATAGAACAATATATAAGTTATCATGCTTGCATATCCACCATTTGAATCTCCAAAAATTATTTCAATAATTACATATCCAAGTTGACCTATGGACAAATACGCAAGCATACGTTTCATGTTTGTTTTAGTAATAACGATGAGATTCCCCAATATCATGCTAAGAATAGCTAGGATTTCTAGAAGAAGATGCCATTCATTTGATGAGAAATAAAAAGGAATATTGAAAATTCGAGTGGTTGAAGCTAAAGAAGCTACTTTCGAAGTGACATAAAGAAAAGCAACAACTGGAGTGGGAGAGTCAGAGTCGAAAAGAGGATTCCTCACTTCTTTCTCTCATTCAAAACCATGTATGAGACTTTCATCACGCACGGCTCCTAAGTGATAAAAGAAAGAAGAACCCATCAAGTGCATAATGCTCCCACTAAGTGATCAACCTTCATTTGTGTTCCACATATATGATTTTAGATTCAGCTACCCAATCATCGACCATTTTTTTAGTTCACCGCCCGAACTTAGATGTCCGGCATGTGATTCAGTTGGGTTGATGAATGTTTGATAATTCTTTTATTAGAAATAACGATTTCAATTTAAATAGATAATAAATTTCATAAATTTATTTTATTAATAATTTCAGCGAGAATTACACATAAATCTTCTCGTGGGCAAGAATTCCTAATAATCATAACATCCTTCGTCAACGAGAGATATGAAACATCTCAAATTGAGAACTATGAGTGGGATCTAGCTTATTACTTCCATGGATTTTTGGAAGTATTTTGCAAAGCCACAGAAGTATTATCAGGTGTACACTATCTAACTGCTCACCTTGCATTACATGAATTATTTAATATTTCAAACGCTTTTGCTACTTATAGACAATACGATCTATTAAGCCAATTATTTTACCTATAAAAAAAGTTTACAAATTATTGAGAAGGAGTAACGCTTTTAAATGCCATTGCAACTTTATTAGATCCTAGATGTCAATTATGGTATCGATGGCTTAATAATAGGTATTGCTAAAAATTTGAATGTTGATTCGATACTAACAGTTGAAAAGGCAACAGATGTATTAGAACAATTGTTTGTGTTGTACAGTGAAAAATTTGGCATAGGTGGAGATCAACGACAGCCACAACAACAACAAAGTAGACGCTCTTCATTAAATCAAACCAACGTGCCATGGAACTTGATTCATAATTCGAGACCTCATTCGTCGTCATCATTTTCTCAAACATCATCTTCCGAGCTTGTGAAATATTATGAAACTGAATTTTACACAGAGAATCCAGATGAATTGGATATTATAGAATGGTGGAAAAACACAAGGGCATTTTCTGACATTGTTCTTAATTGCCCGAGACATTCTTGTCACTCCGGTACCAAGTGTTGCGTTAGAACAAGCATTTAGTGTAAGCAACCGTGTTCTTGACGACAGAATATCAATAATGAGTTCGGATATTCTAGAAGGCCTATTGGGAGGATGCAAGAAGGCGAAAATAAAACAGTGATGAAGACTTGATTGCGACTTACTTGAGCATTGTCGTCATGAAAAATATGGATTTCATGAGGATATTTTCTGATCCCCGTGGATGATTCCGGTCCCACGTGGTAGGTGGATGTGATGGCCTGGACATTGTTGAGTCTCGATCGGCCAATGATCGCGGTGTATGACGAAGGCGCGGAACTCAATCTCATGATTTGTCCCTTGTTCGTCTTCTGTCTCGAAGGTGATCGAAAGTTTGACGACGCCCATGGAGGATACTTCTTCACCAGAGAACTCATAGAGGCGAGTTCGTCCAGGAATCATTTCGACTCCGTACAATGCCATAAGGTCAAACGTCCTTTTGAAAAGAATGTCCGCCAAACTGCCATTATCAACTAAGACTTCTCTTAATGCGTGCCTTTCGAACACGACGCTGATAATGATTGCGATGTTGTGAGGATGCATGACCCTCAGAGCTTCTTCTTGTGTGAACCGAATTCGCTCATGAGGGTCTTGTGAAATATCGCTAGGCCTTACGGGATGGCTTCCTGTTCTTCTCAGAGAGTACTCGAGGTTTTCCCAATGATTCTTGTTGCTTTCATGAGGTCGGGCGACGGTCCAGGCCCCTTGAGCTGGTGGCTGCCCATCGAGAGATGGCCGTTGGCCTACCCCCTTAGGGTTGCCTGCTCCTAGAAGGTTTGCGGAGAATGGGGTTTTTGCTATGCACGGCGAGAAATATTCCCATCACGCGAGCGAGCTGATCTTCGACCCCCGAGATTCTCATATCGTGAACCTTTGACGGGGGTGGGGCTGTCACTCTCTGGGGGACGTTGCTCCATCTTGACTTAACTTGGTTTTCGTCGAGTCCCTGGTGGATGACGCGATCCCCATCATCTTTGGTATGGGCCGAGGCACTTCCTTAAAAAAGGTTTCGTGGTGATTCCATTGTCGGAGTTGGAGTCTCGTGGAGAGATTGGATGTGTGAGGGAGTAACGAGGTCTCGATATGAGGCCTCGGAGTCATAGCTTTGGTAAGAGCACATACGTAATTTCATGCCCTATCCTTCTAGCGCAAAAATATTAACACTCGGAAATTGGGTCAACCTAGAGAGCCATCGATGGTTCAACCCAGGGTCGGACCCCGAGGTTGCATGTAAGCTGGTCTCGTCAAACGTCTGAAATCACCGACCTCTAAAGATGATCGTGAGTTTTGTTCTGCATGTTGCCTGTGAGAGGAAATAAACGTGAACTAGAGGAGTGCGGAAGGTTTCCCTTCTTCGCGTACTCCGATGCTCAATATTAGTATTAATGTAATGTACACGTGTATGGAGTGAACATCCTCTTATCTCGATAGCGTTTAGAGTAATTTTAAGAGATTTTGAGAGAGTTGAGAGAGTTTGGGCTTTCTCAGGTTGTGAATGATTTACAGAGTGAACCATTTTTATAGGTATATGGACTGAGGGTGTGCGCGGCCCAAGTTTCGAGACAGGCCCGCGGAGCTCGCAGAGAGGGCTCACACGCCCATTGGTAGGCATAACCTCCGAGGCACGAGGCAATACCTTGGGTTGTCGGGCGGTTTTGTGACGATGTGGTCACAAAATATAAAGAAATCGTGATGATAATACTTGAGAAATCCATATTTTTTGTGACTATAAGGTCACGAAACTCTGAATACTAGTTTTGTTCTATGCTCCCGCATGGCATTGTTGATTTTATTTATATGGGAAAAATCAATACAATAATGACGATAAATTTAAGTACCTAATACCCATTAGTAAGCATTTAAAAATAACATTACTTTCTGTTTTTTAAATATTTTGTTATACTTTTATCTTTTTGTATCATTTTGTCAATTTTTTTTATAAATAAAGAATAAAATCATTTGGCATCTTTGAGTTTTTTCCTTAAAAAATAGTATAGTTTCAAATGTTTTGGCTATTTTATCAATCAATTAGTTTGAAAGGACTAATTTCTATTATAAAATTGTAAATATATATATATATATATATATATATATATATATATAATTGACATCCTATAGATAATACAAGTTTTATAACTCGCGCGTTGCTGCGAGTTAGTTAAATATAATTTCTCATATTTTAAAATTTTAATAATAATGAGATGTATGGTAAATAAAAAATATTGTATAGATATTATATTTCAGTTTATACATATAAAAATGTATAGGTGCATGAATATATGAGTATTTTCATATATTATACATACATATTATTATCATTTTTATTATATTTTATATGTAAATTATAATTTGTATTTATTTAATGAGATATACATAAAAAGAAGTGGTTGAATGTTCAAAAGTTTTGTAATGAGTTATAAGTTTTTTACCCTGTCTAAACTAAAATATAATTGATAAAATATTTTAGTTTTGTATTCAAGTAACATATAAAGTACATATAATATTGATTAAAAATGTATTCAAACCCCTTTGGTTTTATGTATGAAGTATAATCTTATCCTTCTTCACTTATGTTTGTTTAAAACTCATGATATACTCCTAATTTATTTGCTATATATATTAATAACAATGGGTTATTTATATTTTCTCTATTTATCTAATGAAATAAAAAAAATATTCATAGTTTTTGTAATTTAAATTAGACCAATTTTATATATAAAAAAATTAATGTAAAACCTAGTAATTTGATAACTAATTATATAACATATAAATAGAAAAACATAACTATTCAAAGATTACTACTACAGCTATATGTGTAATTATATAATGAACTGGGCTATCTGATTCGTTAGCTCAAATGTTGATGTAGATTTTTTTTTTGTTATGGAGGGTATTATTTTCATGTATAAAGAATAATAGTAGTGGAAGCTTTTATAACTTCGTAAGCTCATTGCACCAAACCTTTGTTTCATATAAGCTATACCTAGAAGCTATATTTTGAAAGCAAGCTATATTTTGAAAGTAAGCTATATTTTGAAAGGAATAATAATGCATCATTGTTATTTGAGTTATGACTCAGTAAATAGAATATTTAACCTACTACTACATGAGATGCATAGATGCAGATGATGAATGCAGATGACAGATTAAGAAGAATAAAGAAGTTCAATCATTCAAATAGCATAGCAAAAGATTATTCAATAACAGGAGCATATATAGTTTTAGAACTCTGTTCTAAAACAATCAATCACACAATCATACAGGAATCCGACTGATAACCGACTTCCTAGAAGCTCATCCGTCGCACTCATCCCGGCGCCTTACATCAGTGGACTGACCAATCAACACTTCAGTAGTCTGGAGCCGTTCATGAGAGATGAGTAAACCGTTCCGAGAACTCAAACCTAGCCCTCGGAAGGCCGAAGTTCTAACGTCTAGGATCCACTAGCACATGTAGGAGGGCCTTAACGCGCGTTTTGTGGAGGGGATCAAACCCTCACCAATCCCTGGTTGCTCTAGGGTTCATATTTCCCTCAGGACAGGTAAGCCACCCGTCGACTCACCTGAAGCCACCCATCGACTTCCCATTAAAGGGCCTTTGGGAATGCCACCCGCTACATTGCAGACAAAGGTTCATTACGTTTTACAGGAGCTGTCTACAGCCTACCTGTCTATCCTATTATAGGAGGAGATCTTATCGGGATAAGGCCCATCATTAACATGATTAGTTTCACTGTATGGCTCTTTACGTATTTTAGAAAGAATTGTCAACAGCTGTGAAGCTGGACCTCTTCCTAGAACAGTTCCTTTCAGGATTAAATCCGGAGGACACCGTCTTTCCTCCTTCTGTTGTCCTCTTCATCAGGACGAAGGGGTAAAACCTATTACAGAAGCTTAACATAGTTTTAAAGGCTTCAAGGTTCTTAACCCGCTAATCGTTTAACCCTATCATTTTATTATCTTATCAGTTAGTGGCCGAAGCCTTATTCGGTCATCTTGTCTAACTGATGGTTTCTCTTGGTTTTAGGATTAAACGAAAAAAAACATAAACAATTATTCTACTAGGCACCATTCCCCTTTTGGCACCTCAAACCTAAATCCTACTTACCCGGAATAGTTCGTCGGAGAATTTGATGAATTCCGGAGGACACTTTGCTTTACATGCTTCCCGAGACCTTTAGCACGTCTTGAAGCGTCGAGAGAACTAGAATCCGAAGTTGAAACTTCGTTAGTTATTGGATTCAAAATTACTTGAAAAGATAAGGTTCGTTGTCGGGATTAGATTCGAGTCGGTTCGGAATTCGAGAATTTAATTTGTTATTCTCCGGTTTTTCGGAAGTCAAACTTATTCAAGACTCGCGTATTTTCGTATCGAGAATAATACGAAATAAAAATCCAATAATATGATTATGAGTCTTAAATAGATTAATCCGAATAAAAAGTAACCGAGAATTCCAAAGCGAATAATTAAATTAAATATTTAAGCGTTGTTAAATAAATAATCATAAATTATATATTTAAATACAGAAAATACATTACATAATCAAATCCAAGAGTATTCGAACGCTATAAACGATTAAAAGACTCACGAGTTAATCGAGCTTCAATTTCAATAACTCTTTTTCTCGAAACTTCAAATTCCGGCTTCGTTGCCTTTGACTCTGCCGGTTCCCACTCGCCCGTCTAAATCTGTAATCAAATCAGGAATTCCGATAACAAGTCAACATTCTTAATTCCAACTCTTATCAATTCCAAAATCCAAATCCCGACCTTAACCCAAAACCTGAACCAATTCAAGCAAACGTAACACGAATCCGAGTAACCAAACGCTATAACACAAAATCGATCACAAATATCAACCCGAGGCTCAGATTAAACATCACGAAGCATAACGGCCAAACAACCACTCGGCCAAATAAAACACTCGGCCAAAACAACAAACAAATCTCAATTATCCAAAATATCAAGAATTTACAAACATCATTACAGCCTCGTAATAACAACACCAAACAGAATTCGTCAATCAAACTCAGAAAATTTCACACGGCCAAGATAACAATTTCCAATGAAAATTCGTCCAAAATTCAAACAAAATTCAAACAGCTATTTCAACCAAAATCCAAACACCAAATATTTTCAAAAACATCTCCAGACCTTCAACAATCCTTCAGAAATTCAAAAACCCCAAAATTGAATTATGCAAACCCTAACTTATCCATTTTCGGCAAAAACATACCAAAACCAATAAATCCGAAATCAATCACTAAATTCAAATCATAATCATCACTAATCGAGACCAAATACCAAATATCACCAGCCAATTTCTCAGATTTCAACCCGGAATCAAAAACCCCCAAAATTTGGAACCAAGAACCCAAGCTTTGAATTTCAATCCAAGGAGAGGAATTCTTACCTCAATCCACGAATTCAAGCTTCTTTGGAGGGTTCTCACTTCTTTCCCGGTGATTTCTCTTGCTCCGGCGTCACCGTGGCTCGTGGCGGCGTTGTTCTTCCTCAGCTGGAGTGCGCGGCGATGGAGGCTCACGGTGGAGATGGCGCGCGAATTTGAGGAGAGAAGAAAAAGAGAAGGGAGGGTGACTATGGTGATGATCGGTGATGATAATGATTTGAGCTAACAACCTTTTTTTTCCTTGTTGCATGTGGGTTTGCGCGCAGGTGAGAAGAAGGAGAAGAGAAGAAGAAAAGAAAAGAAGAAGAAGAAAGAAAAGAAAAAGAAAGAAAGAGGTGAGGTGGCCGAGAGAGAAGGAAAGAGAGGGGATAAGACCAACCGCATGACAGCTCCTCCTCGCGCCACATCTGCACACAGGTGGCCCACCCAGTGTGTGACACGTATCTCTAAAAACATCCCCTCTTTACTCTTTTATTTCAAATTCATCCTTCAAACGTTGCACACAAGTCTTTTTAAAATAAAATCTCACAATCTTGTCCTTAGTTAATTGAAAATAACCTTAAAAATAACCGAAAAAATTCTCATTAATTCTCGTTACCTTGAATATATTTAAGGGATTTCGGAATTTATTTTCACTATTGAGATTTTTAAATCTCCGGGTACATTCCGAGTAATTTTATTCAGAATATAATATCGAGTTTACTCGAATATCCTTATTCATAAATTTTGTCGACCTTAAATATTATTTCCTTCGTTCTCAAGCACTTAAGTTTATTCTAGCGTTCAAGTGCTTTCAAAAATCCTTTTTCCTTATATTCGGATTATCGAAATCCATCATTTCCTTATTGATTCATCCAAATTTACTATGAATTTCTTCCGAAATTCTAAAATTTCACTTAAAACATGGAACGAGAAAATATAGGGAGAATATTTTCAATCATTCTAAACGAGAGATTGTGAATTTTTATAATTCATTCTAAACGAGAGATTGTGAATTTTTATAATTCATTCAACACGGAGAGAGAAGAAAATTTCCTTTATTTATTGATAAGAGGAAATTCTTACAGAGGCTTACGTGTACAAAAGTCGGGTCTCATAGGTTTAGACTCCTATAAAAGCAAAAGTTTACCCTAGGAGTCTTTTCACACACAGAGTTTTCGTGATAGTCTTTGAGCGTAAACACTTTGTTCTTTGTGTGTTTTATATTTCGTCAGGTTCCTTATTGTCGTTGTTCGTGTAATTGAAAAAATTGGCTTGTGTAATCGTGGTACTGTAGATAACGGGCAATCTTAAACGTTGATCAACCATTTAGTAAATTTGTTAAGTGAGTGGAGCTCAGATTCAATGGGAGCCTGACTCATAATTCACATGGTAGAATTGAAGTTAAGAAATATGAAAGGTGATCATTCAGGATTGTCCGCGTTGTACTTATTCTACTGCAAAGTGAAGTTCTTTCCACCGGGATCGAATCCCTTCAAAATTGAGTATGATTGGCCAAACTGGGTTACCAATTCCTTGTCTCTTAAATTAAAATTTGAATTGTGTTATTAACTTGTTAATTCACTGGTGTTACATAACTAATTATAACATCTTAAGTGAAATCTTGATAAAACAGTAAATACAATTGTTCATAGTCCCTGTATATGAGGTAAAACAAAGTATTAGGCCTGAACAATCACCATAGAATCGCTGATAACAATAGTTTCAAGTTTGAAATTTGACATAAAAACATTAAAGTAAAAAATAATTATAAATAAATAACACATAAATCTATAGTTATTCAAAACATAAATAAAGAAAATTATACGAATTAGTCGTTTGAAACTAAAACAATAGAAAAATAGTTAAAATTACGCTACACAAATTGTTTTTGACACTATGTATAAGCAATTTGATAAGTGGTATACTTACGCATGTTTTTAAATTTTCTTTTCCTAATTTTATATAAATCTTGATTATTTTGTAAACCTTTAAAACCCTAAAATAAAAATGGTATATTAGGTAAATAGTCATATTTACAGTTTGACATTGCTAAATAGCCAACGTTTCGTAAATCTTATGTAAATAGTCATTTTCATATATATATTTACAGACGTAAATTTTAGGTAAATAATCATTTCCATTTATTAGACCACGTCATCTAAATATGGCTATTTACCTAAGATTTATGAAACGTTGGCTATATAGCAAATTCAAACGTTTTAATTGGTTATTTACCTAATTTTTTTTTTTGTATAAAAAAACATGAAAAATGAAAGACACGGCGGTATAATAAAGATATATAACTTGCTTTTCAAAGACATCGCAGGAGTGGTACAGCGATAGCAGTCTCCTAACATCGGGTCGTTTTCCCGATTTAAATGTGTAGTCCAAAAAAAGCAAACGAAAGTTAGGAAAATATGAGAATTATAACGAAATTTTATGTAGTATGTAGTGCAGAGGCTTTACACAAAAAGAATGAATATATTATATTGAAATCTACTCTCCAGGAGTCTAAGCACATGTCTAGCAATTTTAGCTCTTGTAGCTCCAGCAAACTGAATGGCCTTCGTGCTAGTTGGGATTTCTATAGAGCTTGAATTTAATATTGGACAAACTCATTTTCCAATTTAGGTTTATAGGGGATCATAGCTCTCCATGCGGGTTTATTTGTAGTCAAAGACCATATTTTTATCTTTCAAAAACAAACGTAATGGGAAAGTGTTGGGTGAAGATAATCCTAAGATAACCCTAAACTTAAAGTGTAGCTATATGTAACGTATGGATCAACCTTATGAAGCTTGTTCACCACCATATACATGGATGTTACACCAAATCCTTGTTTAAGCTCTCGAAACTTAGATACATCAAACGCAAGAAACCAGTGATCGGCGCGTCGACGTTGACAGAGAGAAAGGAAGAATGAGACACGATGTTTTTACTCTGGTTCAGTGAATAACGACCTAGTCCAGCCTTTGATCTTCACTATCAATGGATTACATTATATAAACGAGTAATTGAATTTCAGAAGAAAGAAAACCTTAGAATTACCCCCAAGTCACGATTCTGAGATCAACATGATTTTTCTCTCTAATGCAGACTCAGAAGAATGTTTCTCTAATAATTTCCCAACCCAACACATCCTATTTAAAGCCGTTAGGTGATGACTTAAATTGCACGTCACCTTTGGATTATGATCCAACGGTCACTTGCGATAAAAACTGTTTTATCAGTTTTTATCCTTGCTTTATCTTCTACGCGTCTAATGCTGAGTTCAAATACAACAAATCTACACTTGAACACAGCATCCTCATATCATCTAGTGAAGACCAGACCTTACCCCCTAAGGTTCTACTTCTCTGAACCCCTTGACGTTCAACAAGTTCAAGCAATGCTCGAACTTGACTCTGGGCAAAGATTTAGTAAGCATGTCACTTGGATTCTCTTCAGTTGAAATCTTGACCACCTTCACCTTCACTGAGTTGGCCACATCCCTGAAAAAATGAAGCTTGACGTCGATGTGCTTTGACCTCTCGTGGAAGACTTGATGCTTAGCTAAATGTAGAGCACTTTGGCTATCACTGTGAATGATGACTTGATCTTGATCGAATCCCGGCTCGCTGACAAGACCTTTCATCCATAGGGCTTCCTTCACAGCTTCTGTGAGTGCCATATACTTAGCCTCCGTTGTTGATATGGCCGCCACTGACTGCAAGCATGCTTTCCAACTAACTACTCCACCACAAACCTTGAACACATAACGAGTGATGGATTTTCTGATATCAACACTACCTGCATAGTCAGAGTCTACAAAACCTTCAACCTGCACATTCTCAGTTTTACACAAACCATATATGATACCACAACCAATAGATCCTTTCAAGTATCTAAGGATCCATTTTAAGGCATTCCAATGATCTCTTCCCGGATTTGCCATGAATCTAGACACCAGAATAATAGCATAAGCTAAATCCACTGCACTTGCATATGGCACCTTTGACATGTAATTGGTGTCCTCCATGGTGACTGGCTGCTGAGATGTTGAGAGCTTGTAATGTGGAGGAATGGGAGTGGCAACACGCTTTGAGTGTGACATCTCAAATCTCTTAAGTACTTTGGACAAGTAACTTTTCTGAAAAGGCATAGCTTCTTGTCCTTTCTGTTTATGACAATCTCCATCCCTAAGATCCTTCTTGCAGGACCAAGGTCTTTCATCTGAAATCTTTTTCTCAACTCTTCCTTCAACCTGTTGACTTCACGCTTATCTTTGCACACAATTAACATGTCATCAACATATAAAAGCATATTAATCATGGTAGTTTTATTTAAGCTCTTAAAATACACATACCAATCATATTCACTCCTATTGAAGATGTGATCAATCATGAATTTATCAAATTTTAGATACCACTGCCTAGGAGATTGCTTAAGTCCATATAGAGACTTATGCAATAAGCAAACCTTGGTTTGTTTGTCTCCAACTTCAAATCCCTCTGGTTGTTGCATGTAGATGACTTCATCAAGCTCTCCATACAGGAAAGGTGTTTTTATTGAAATAGATCTAGGATTAAGAATAATTTATCGCTTCTAGCAAGCGGCGGAATATAAAAAATTCTTTAAAACATGTAAAACGATTTTACTACAAAGACAAAGTGCATGAACATGTAATCTAAAATTAATAACTATAAAGAGTTTTCACTCGGTACCAACCTCGTTAGAAGCTTGAGCGTTGAGAAGCCTTTGGAAAGGTTGAATTGCTCGTTTCCCCACTTAGCTTGTCTCCTTGCGTCTTCTTGAATCCGAGTAACCACAATAGTTTCTACCATTAGAGTCTTCGAGTTTAGCAAGGATTTAGTGTGTGGGCTCTATTAAACACAATGACTCAAGAACTAGTCTTATAGTCAAAGAGCTAATACAAAGTGCTAGGTCTAATGAGGACCTAGGTGGCAAAACAAAAGTGCAAGAAGAAGAGAAAGAGAGAGAGAGAGGGCGGCCAAGTCTAGAGAGAGAAGCTCTCAACCTCAAAAACGTGTCTCAACATTGTGAATGAGATGTGGTATTTATAGGAGAATGGATTACCTTGAAGAGGTAGTTTTCTATTTTCAATTGAATATCACATATTCATGAGCACAATCTTTATTTCTCATTCCTATCATAATAATACCAAGGTTGGAAATTGTTTCCCTTTTTCTCTACCTCTTGGCCGTCCATGTCTAATAGCCATGTGCTTTAATTTGTTTACTCTTTTCCTTTTTGGCAAGTATCTACATACATCAATGCACAAAATAAATTCCCTCTTTCTCTATTTGATGGAGGGCCACGAAATTTAGTCATCTAGAACATGCTTCTAGATGTTTCTTTATTTGTATAAGACAATATAAGAAAAGCCCATGTAGAATTTTCACATAAAATTCCATAAAATGAAATTCAATCCTCAATGCCCAAAACCCAATGTTGGCGTGTGGATCAATTTACATTGTCATCATATGACAATGTCCAAAATCTTATTTTGACATTTATACCATCTTATGTCCTTATGGACAAAATTACCTTTAGACAATTTTCGTAAAGTTCGTCTAGTTCAACACTTGAACTTGTTTTGACTTAGCTACTAGTTTAACAAATCATACTCTAATGACTTGTGGTAGTGACCTCATGGATCCAAATGAACAAAGCTTGAGATAGCATACTTGGACACAAAAGTTCACAAACCTTTTTCAAGTTCTAGCTTAATGTCAGCTGACTCCACTAAAGAGTTGACACTGAAAATCTCTCAGTTCAAATGAATAAGTTTTCTACTCAAAATTCTACTTAATTGTGATGAGTGGATCCATTGAATATTATCTATGTTTACGCTTCATGAATATCATCAACTAGATGGGATTTATAAAATTACCATTTTACCCTTCTAGTTGTTATTTCCTCAACTCATTTGTCATTTGTGAATAAGTTAGAAACAATGTATTGACGAGGAGCTAACAAGTCACATTGATTTATAAAATTACCATTTTACCCTTCTAGTTGTTATTTCCTCAACTCATTTGTCATTTGTGGATAAGTTAGAAACAATGTATTGACGAGGAGCTAACAAGTCACATTGATTCATCCAAAAGAGTCATGACTCAATTTGGACACTGCCATGAGGTGATATACATTGCATTTCAGCAATCTCGTACATGAATTCCATATCTATGAGATCTTCACAAAGTTGTTCATGATATCTTCATAACTTAGTACTTCATCAATAAGTCTTGTCTATATCACATAGTGAATCTAGAACTCTGAATTTCTCAAATGAGAGTATGTAAGCTATGAAGTGACATGTCTCATTTCAGGATTGAGGTAAGCATGATGCAATTCATACATAGTGACTTTGAGGCAGAAGAGGTTAAATGGTTTTGTTCTTACAATGTCTCTAGAAGTGCACTGGTCAATTCAGTATCTTCAGAAGATACCTAGGAAGAACTATAGAGTCTTCAACTCTATATGTCTCATAACCAGACATCATAGGTTCTCCTAACAATCATACTGAGATCAATATCCCTTTGATCCTTAGATTGTGAATATACTGTTTCGAGCAAACCATGAATAGTTTGTTCATGCAAATCTGTATTTGACTCTTCATTTGTTGTTAGGTTTGTTTAAGGACTAAAGACTAAGGTTTATCATAAAGCTTCAAACAAACAAGGAAGAATGAATGAAAGTTTCAACTTTTTATTGATTATTCAGCAGTTACAAGCAAGAGTCTTCGTGAGATTTTATTACATTAAATCTATATAAGTAATAACTACTACTCTTCTTGTGGGCACCAATGCCAACATTTTTTACATCCATTGGTTCTAATTCAAGATCAAAGTTAGCCACTAAAGAGAGTATGGTTCGAATGGACCTGTGTTTGACTACAGGAGAGTAAATCTCATTGTAGTCTCTACCTTCAGTCTGGGAGAACCCTTTAGCAACTAGTCTTGCTTTGAATCTTGGAGCTTCAATTCTGGAATCCCTTCCTTCACTTTGAAGATCCATCTTGAGCATATGATCTTCTAATTCTTAGGCTTGTTGAAAACAGACCATGTCTCATTTTCCTTCAAGGACTATAGTTCTTCTAGCATGGCAGCTTTCCATGATTCCTTGTGCTTGCTCAGGACTGCTTCCTTGTAGTGCCTTGGCTTTTCCTCAAGAAGTTCAGATGAGTCATGAATGCATAGGCAGTGAGATCATATCCAAACCTCTGGGTAGGCTTTGGTACTCTTCTTTCTCTATCTTTGACTAGGTTATAGTCAGTGACATCTTGGGGCTCTTCTTCAGGTTCTTCATTATGATCCTGATCTTACGTCAGTGAAACAGGGAAAACTTGAGATCAGAACAAACACCCAAACACCATCAGATTGTAGTAACCAGTTTTGTGATCAGACCACATTTCCATGGGTGTCTTGAGATGTAGAGCTCCAGATGGACACTCGTTGATCAAATAGCAAGCAGTTTTAACTGCCTCATCCCAGAAAGAGTGAGGAAGTTTGGCATGTTGAAACATGCATCTAACTCTTTCCATTATGGTTCTATTGAACCTCTCAGCATGACCATTTTGATATGGTGTGTGAATAACTGTGTATTGTCTCTGAATGCCTTCATTCCTGCAAAACTCAGTGAAAACATCAGCACAATATTCAAGCCCATTATCAGTCCTCAGAGTCTTGACCTTCTTGCCAGTTTGATTCTCAGTGATAGCCTTCCAGTTTTTGAAACTGTCAAACGCCTCACTCTTGTGTTTGAGAATGTAGACCCAAACCCTTCTTGAGTAGTCATCTATTATAGACATAATATATGCTTCCCCCATGTGAGTGACTCTGGCATGACCCCACAGATCTGAGTGAATGTAGTCCAAGACACCAGCTGTTCTGTGAGTGCCCTTTGAAAACTTGTTCCTGATTGACTTGCCATAAACACAATCTTCACAGAACACAAGTTTTCCCAGTTTTGATTCACCAAGACACCCGTTTTTGTTGAGCTCAATCAGACCTCTTTCACTAACATGGCCAAGTCTCAAATGCCACAGACTTGTCATTTTGTCCCTGTCAACAACATTTACAGCACCAACGAGAGTAGTAGCATTCAAGAAATACAAGCCATTATGTCTAGCACCTTCAAGAACAACCTTGGAACCCTTAGATACTATCAGAACACCATTCTCAGATTTAAAATTATAACATTGGGATTCAAGGGTTCCAAGAGATATTAGGTTCCTTTCAGATCTGGGATATACCTGACATTTGTTATAGTTCTAACAGACCCATTTTGGAGCTTGATACGGATGTTACCTATTCCCTTGACTCTGCA
This sequence comes from Urtica dioica subsp. dioica, assembly GCF_054948205.1. Taxonomy (NCBI): domain Eukaryota; kingdom Viridiplantae; phylum Streptophyta; class Magnoliopsida; order Rosales; family Urticaceae; genus Urtica; species Urtica dioica. Next base: position 30,793,510 of record NC_142757.1, read on the forward strand.
TGAGTCATCATTTCCGAGTAGAACTGAGCCCCCAACTTGAGTCTGCAGATTCTGAAACCATTCCTTGTGAGGTTACATGTGGTAAGTGCAACCACTGTCTAGGACCCACAAGTCATTGACTTCTTCTTTTGAGATGGTGAGAGCCTCCGCGCTGTCATACCCTTGCTCAGCAACAGTCACATTTCCCTTTTGTTGAAGGTCTTGTCTCGATCTGGGCAGTCATTCTTCATGTGATCTTGCTTGTGGAATTGATAGCACTTGTAAGGAAATGGCTCTCCGGTGTCTGCCTTTGGCTTTTCCTTGTCCTTGTTCTTGGCTTTCCAGGGCTTCTTGGCTTTGCCTTGAACGTTGAGCCCTTCAGCTGCTTGTTTCCTGTAAGGCTTTGTTTCCAGTTCCTTGGCCTTCAACGCCACTTGAACATCTTCCAAAGAAAGAGTCTTTCTTCCATACTTCAGAGCATCCACTAGGTGGAGTATGATCTTGGAAGGGCGTTCAAGATCATCACGACCTGGTCTTAATCGTTGATGACTTCTTCAAGATTTGCAAGATCAATGATGATCTTGTTAAAATCATCAAGGCTCTCAAAGATCGGCTTGTCTTCTTAAGTCTTGAAAGAATGCAGCTTCCCCTTCAGATAGATCAAATTGGAGAGAGACTTTGTCATGTACAAAGACTCGAGCTTTGACCAGATTCCTGATGCAGTTTTCTCCGATGAGACTTCATGAAGAACCTTATCTCCTGGATGGAGAATCAAGGTGTTGAACGCCATATCGAGGATGTCCTGCTTCTATGGAGCGGATAACGATTCTGATATCTCATTTTCTCCGTGCAACGCCTTCGCAATCTTCATCTGAACCATCAGTGCCTTCATCCGTGTACGTCATAGCGAGAAATCTCATTTCTCGTCGAAGCGATCCACTTTGACACGCCTTAGACTCATCTTCGTCAATGTTGATCGTCGAGGTAGGCTCTAATTGTTGGCATTGATGCCCACAAGAAGAGTAGTAGTTGTTGCTTATATGCATTTGATGTAATAAAGTCTCACGAAGGCTCTTGCTTGTAACTGCTGAATAATTAATAAAGAGTTGAAACTTTCATTCATTCTTCTTTGTTTGCTTGAAGCTTTATGATAAACCTTAGTCTTTAGTCCTTAAACAAACCTAACAACAAATGAAGAGCCAAATACAGATTTGCATGAACAAACTCTTCATGGTTTGCTTGAAACAAAATATTCACAATCTAAGGATCAAAGGGCTATTGATCTCAGTATGATTGTTGGGAGAACCTATGATGTCTGGTCATGAGACATAGAGAGTTGGAGACTCTATAGTTCTTCCTAGGTATCTTCTGAAGATACTGAATTGACCAGTGCACTTCTAGAGACAGTGTAAGAACAAACCATTTAACCTCTTCTGTCTCAAAATCACTATGTATGAATTGCATCATGCTTACCTCAATCCTGAAATGAGACATGTCACTTCATAGCTTACATACTCTCATTTGAGAAATTCAGAGTTCTAGATTCACTATGTGATATAGATAAGACCTACTGATGAAGTACTAAGTTATGAAGATGTCATGAACAACTTTGTGAAGATCTCATAGATATGGAATTCATGTACAAGATTGCTGAAATGCAATGTATATCATCTCATGCTTTATTCCTTGAAATGTGAATAAATGAACTGGCCAGTGTCCAAATTGAGTCATGACTTTTTTTGGATGAATCAATGTGACTTGTTAGCTCCTCGTCAATACATTGTTTCTAACTTATTCACAAATGACAAAGGAGTTGAGGAAATAACAACTAGAAGGGTAAAATGGTAATTTTATAAATCTCATCTAGTTGATGATATTCATGAAGGGTAAACATAGATAATATTCAATGGATCAACTCATCACAATTAAGTAGAATTTTGAGTAGAAAATATATTCATTTGAACCGAGAGATTTTCAGTGTCAACTCTTTAGTGGAGTCAGTTGACATTTAGCTAGAACTTGGAAAATGTTGGTGAACTTTTGTGTCCGAGTATGCTAGCTCAAGCTTTGTTCATTTGGATCCATGAGGTCACTACCACAAGTCATTAGAGTATGATGTGTTAAACTAGTGGCTAAGTCAAAAACAAGTTCAAGTGTTGAACTAGACGAATTTTACGAAGATTGTCTAAAGGGTAATTTTGTCCATTATGACATAAGATGGTATAAATGTCAAAATAAGATTTTGGAAATTATCATATGATGATAATGTGAATTAATTCACACGGGCAAGAATTAGTTTTGGGCCTTGAGGATTGAATTTCATTTTATGGAAATTTATGTGAAAATTCTACATGGGCTTTTCTTGAATTGTCTTATACAAATAAAGAGACATCTAGAAGCATGTTCTATATGATAAATCTCATGGCCATCATCAAACAAAGAAAGAGGGAAGTTATTTCGTGCATTGATGTATGAAGAGACTTGCCAAAAAGGAAAAGAGGAAACAAATTTATAGCACAAGGCTATGATGTACACGCCCAAAACAAGAAAGGGAAAGTAATTTGTAGCCTTGGTATTATTATGATAGGAATGAGAAAAAAAATATTGTGCTCATGAATATGTGATATTCAGTCATAATAGAAAAGAGGTAATTGCATCTTTTGCATTGAATTGATTCAAGGCAATCCATTCTCCTATAAATACCACACCACATTTACAATGTTGAGACAAGTTTTTGGTGTGCCTTTCTCTCTCTTCTTGGCCGTGTACTCCCATCTCCCTCTCTTCTTCTCGCTCTTTTGTTTTGGCACCTAGGTCCTCATTAGACCTAGCGTTTTGTATTAGCTCTTTGGCTCTAAGAGTAGTTCTTGGGTCATTGTGTTTAATAGTGCCCACACACTAAATCATATCCAAGCTCGAAGACACATAGTGGTAGAAACTATCGTGGTTGCTCGGATTCAAGAAGACACGTAGGATACAAGCCAAGTGGGGAGACGAGCGATTCAACCAATCCACAAGCTGCTCAACGCTCAAGCTTCAAGCGAGGTTGGTATCGAGTGAAAACTCATTATAGTTTTATTTTAGATTATATGTTCATGCACTTTGTCTAGGTAGTAGAATCGTTTTACATGTTTTAAAGAATTTTTTTATTTTCCGCCGCTTACAAGAAGCGATAAATTATTCTTAATCCTAGATCTATTCCAACACTGATACTAATCGTTACACAAAATCCTGGTTTGAGCTCTCGAAACTGAGATGCCCTAAACTCAAGAAACCAGTGATCGGACTCGTATTAGAATTTTATGTCCAACCCAGAAACACGGAAGACAACATTTGAATATTAACAAACATGAAAGGAAGAAGGAGACACGATGTTTTTACCCTGGTTCAGTCACTGACGACCTAGTCCAGCCTCTGATCTTCACTATCAATGGATTACAGATTACAAACGAGTAATTGAATTTCATAAGAAAAAAAACCCTAGAATTAACCCCAAATCACGATTCTGAGATCAATGTGATTTTTCTCTCTAATTCTCACTTTCTCTCTCTAATTTAGACTCGGAAGAATGGTTCTCTAATAATTTCCCAACCCAACGCGTCCTATTTAAAGCCGTTAGACGATGACTTAAATCGCAGGCGACCGTTGGATCATAAAAACTGTTTTATCAGTTTTTATCCTTGCCTTATCTTACACGCGTCTAATGCCGAGTTCAAATACAACAATGGATTCCATCCTGAAAATAAATTACACTACAAATCTAAAAATACTGCTATTTTGCGACAAAGTTGTCTAAAAAAATCCACTATTTTGTGACAATATTATCACGAAAATTGTGATTGTTACCAAGTTGTCACGCAATCAATGTATTTTGTGACTACTTTTTCAAGAAACTGAAAATTTTGTCGCACGCAGATTTGAGTATTTCGTGACCAAGTTGCCAACTCAACTAAGACATTTTGTTTTCTCTTTATGGTTTCTCTGGCATGGAAGAGACCTAGTTCAAAAAACTGGTCTTTTTTCTTCAGAACTTTCAGTCTCTCTGAGCTTGCTCTTCCCTGGACAGCTAAGTGAAGCCAAAAAGAATCAAAAGACATAGAAGGCGAAATAATGGCTGGCTTACTGCTAAGAGGACATATCACAATGACGGAAAAACTGAAAATATAATTAACCAAAAAATACTGGTAGACCTTAAATAAGTGATACAAAGAAATCTGCGCAGGGAGTTCTAAATAAATAAATATTCTACGAGAATAATAAGAGTGAAAGTAGTCAAAATTTGATGGTACATATATCTGTACACGACTTGATGGTCTCTAATAAATTCTGCTGACACAAAAGTCTGAGTTATTGTAATTTTCTTATTGCCACTTGAAACATCAACGCCGGGGTTTCTTCTTCTTGTCTGATCTCGAGCCATCCCCATTGCTTTTGTCTCGCTTGCCCTTGCTCTCCTTCCGATTCGATTTCACAGTAACAAGGCCGCCCCGGGGAACCTTTCCATCAACAGCTTCATCAATTTCGGCTCTAATAGCGTATCGTTGGAGATCTTTGGGGTCTAATCCCGACATGTCGGGTCTCATTTTCTCCTGTGTGAACCCAGGGCGAATTAGCAACGTCCTTTTAATACTTAACCAGGCAACTATGAATCTCACTAGTTTTACTGGAAGACTTGTCAGTATAAATAGCTTCTGAACTATTAGATAAGTTGAAATTTCCTTGAAGATGTCAAGGGCAATAAAGGCAACGCGAAAGACCATGGAACGAGACATACCTCGACCTGCCGGGCTGCTTGTCTAAGATCTTCTTCCATGGAGACGTTGTTTGGTTCCATCGCAGATATCTAAAACCAAGGTTCAAAAAAGGGATTGTAATTCTTTGCATCTTAAAAAAAAGCGAATAGATGTTAGATAATATATTATGTGAGGTTCCCACTTTACATACCTCACTCAACCGGCGCTTGCTTGAATCAGTCTCTTTCCCAGAAGTTCGGTTCAGATATGTGCACAGCTTTTTCATAACTTTCATCTGTAATGACAATATTTGTTGCCTATCCAGACCCATTTGTTTCTGTCATTGGAGGGCTCGAAAGAAAGAACAAAGAGCAAATTTAAGCACGCGACCAGAGGATAAAAAGGAGCAAAAAAAAAAAGGAATTTAAACAGTCGGGCATGGTTGGAATTAAGACCTCGATTTGTGAGATTTTTTTACCCTGCAAGCCTTTGCATAGCAAAACACAAACTTGGGGATAGTCTAATGTAACGGGAAGCCTCTCTTCAAAATATAGGCGTGCAAGCTTTCGTAATAGATCCAAGATCTGCAAATATTAAAAAGTTACTACCCTAATAGTTTATTTGATATCCCAAATGGATAATGGTAGTTTATAAGTTCATTGCGAGAAAATATAAAAGTCATGTATCGGATAAAATGTTACCGTGTGGTAGTCAAGACCATTTTTGGTGTAGGCTTCCAATCGCTTCACATCATGAATTGAGAAAATACCTTTGATTGATTCTAGAAGTCCATCAACCTTAGAATCCTCTGATATAATATCTGAGAAATTTATTTTAGGATCCAACACACTGCGAAAGTAAAACTAATGTGAGAATTGCATATTGAAAAAAAGAATATATACATGTATGTATATATATGTATGTATGTGTATATATATATATGTATGTATGTATATATGTATGTTTGTATGTATATATATATATATATATGTTTCTATGTATATATATATATGTTTCTATGTATATAAATATATATGTATATGTGTATGTAATCTACATATACATACATATATATATATATACATATACATACACATACATATACAAACATATATATATATACGTATATATAGGGTTCATTAGGAAAATAGCCAACTAAAACGTTTAACATTGCTAAATAGCTAATGTTTGGTAAATCTTAGGTAAATAGCAATTTCCATGTATGTATATATACATATATATACATGTATATATATATATGATTCATCAGGAAAATAGCCAACTTAAATGTTTAACATTGCTAAATAGCTAATGTTTGGTAAATCTTGGGTAAATAGCAATTTTCATGTATTTACAAACGTAAATCTTTGATAAATAGCCACCTCCATATATTAGACCACGTCATTATTTACAGCTATTTACCTAAGATTTACCAAACGTTTGTTATTTAGCAATGTCAAAAGTTTAAGTTGGTTATTTTCCTAATTTTCTTATATATATATATATATATATATATATATATATATGTATGTATATGTATATGTATATGTATATATATATATGCATGTATATGTATATGTATATGTATATATATATATATGTATGTATATGTATATGTATATATATGTATATGTATATATATATATATATGAATGTATGAAATTACATGTCAACACTTACCTCATAGCAAGCTTGTACTCCATTGTACGGTATGTCTCGCTCAAGTACTCGACAAATCGCATTCTGAAATCTGTATAAAATTTCATAAACTGTCAAGATATAGTAGACACGATGAACACGAAATATAAATTCATTTTGAAAAGTAGACGGACCTTCGAAATATGGTTTAAGAAAGCCCCATTTGTCGGAAGCATAATCTCCAACATCATCATTATCCAACGGTTTTAGTACCATGCACGTATACTCGCCAGTAATGGAACTCTAAATCCATTAGAAAATAAAATAAATAATTAAAAATATTATTTTCTTACCCGAGTAAAAATTACTCACATATTCAATGCAGATATCAAGGTATAAAAAGTAATCATCTTAACTGGAGTATGGCCAATAAAGAATGGAGCAAAATTATGTTTTCGCCAAAAACGAAGAAGATCTAATGTGAGCCCAAATGAGACACCAATATAGTGAAGCTTCTCTGGTTTCCTGTCACTCAGGGGAACAAGCAAAGTGGGAAGATCTTTCCTAGGCTCTATGGTCTCCTCTAGCAACGAAGCCTGTAAGTCAGTGATCAAAGGTAAAATATGTATAAAGTAAACAAACAAAAAAATGAAAAAGAGTTGAGGTGTTTAATCTGAGACAAAAGATTCTATTTCTAATAAATTTGAAGAGAAGTATAATCTTGGAAGTAAGTTCACACCAAGAAACGAACAAAAAAAAGTAAAGCACAGTTTATATTTTTAGTAGATTAAGTAATTTTCTTTCTCTCACATTTTACCCTTTCAAATTACAAAATAATGAAATTTTACCAAGGAACGTTAATAAAGAAAAATAATAGAGGGTCCCTCAAAAATAGAAGAGTCCATGAAAGGCATCATATGACGTAGGCAAAATATATTCTCAATTGTTTACGAAGAAGAACATGAGACAAAATCGTGGTCAAGAGAATTGAACCTTTTTAGCTTCATCTAAGACTCGAACTTCTGGAGTATCCTCCACATATTCAGGATTATTCTCAGATATAGATGCAAACTGTCCTTCATAATACCTGTAAAAAGAAATTATTTTTTTATATAATATATATTTATAGTACAATAGAAGTATTAGCTTGTAGTTTTTCAGAATTGTGATACTATGACTAGTAAAATCATTAAATTGTTTTGGGAAAGTAGAATTGCAAGACTGGTACGGTATCATTTGGGTAGAGGAATGAACTAGTTTTGTCTACGCTTAGCCTATTGGTCAGTTTCAGATCTCTCGAATATTCATGTCATATTTTCTATTCACATTATATTGTCAATGAATTTTCGAGGTTTCTATACATCGCTGGTTCCAATCCCAGGCTCCTAGTTTTGACCTTATAAAGCACCATAACTGGTCCCCAATCATGTTTTATGAAAATGACTTTTTTTAAGGAAACTTATGAAACTGATTAATGCTACAAAATGTCAAAATCTATATATGTCAACGACTGTTTTGTTCATAAAACCAGTTTAAGAACCAAAATGCGTAACATATAGTTATAAACTTTGTTGTGCTAAACAGCCTCTATAAGTATTCATTTTGCTTATATGTTTGTCAACTCAACCAAAATATTGTTCATCCTCTATGTGATTTCAGAGTCGCAACATATATACCTTGCCAAAAGTTGAACAGCTTGTGAGCCATATCCAAGCTGCAGGAAAAAAAACACAGAATTAGAAAAAATGGAGAAAGGAGAATAGAAAGACAAAAGATAATCAAACCTTCACTGCACTTGGATGGGTAGCTATCCGTACGATCCGAACACCCGAAAGAGTCGGGAAAACGTCGTCTTGAAATTGCTCCTTAAATTTCCAAGGTATCTGGTCTCCAGCTGGTTGACGGCCAGTACTGAAACTCTTGAGTATAGATTTGCGAGAAATCTGACCCTCTAGAGAGACCTATGAATAAGACAATAGTACATGGCAAGACAAAAATTTAAGTAACTTTGATCTCATCCTTCAACGTGCACAATTATTTATTTTGAAATTCCAAATGCCCGAAACCAGGTTCCGAGGGACATGGAATATTTTGTTCAATCCCTAGGATTAGAACCTAGGAATCATTAGAGCATGTGGATAGGGTTCGGTCTACCGATGATATGTAGTTCGGCAGTCTGTTTCGACCCCTGAGAATGCCAATATGAATCTGTGGATTTGGCATTTGCAGGGATTTGACTTTGTGACACCAAGCTTTGACAATGGTCCAGGTTTTTTTTTAAAACATCATACATTTCACGTTTTTTTTTTAAATGTGATTGAATCTTTTGTCATCACATACAGTAGAAGGAAACAACCAGGCATTAGCAATAAGATACAAGAAAAAGGAGCAACGGACCATAAGAGATAAGATGGCTCAAAGCCTTGAAGGGACACGATATCTTTGTTTTGACAAAAATAACTCCTTCCAAGTTACACATAATGTCAGAAAAAAATTAAAAGCAGCATTTTAAAAAAATTAATAAAGGGATAATACTCCAATATCTAGAATTGGTATGGAAGAGAGCTCATGCTAACCTGAATGACACACAAAATATCAGGAATTACATTTGAGGACTGATCAACGGGACCTGAAAAAAAACGGAAAACGATAAGTTTCTTAAAAAAAAGGTCCAAACTCAAATATATTAAAGATAGGAAATCTAAAAGATTACGAGTGTTACCAAGTAATACAAACAAGTGGTGTGCTGGTGCATCTGCCATCAGTTGCAAGTCATTCGGGGAGTTTTTGTAGTGAGATGAAACATATAAGGCCATCATGCGCTGCAGATATTGCAATATATATAATTATACATGTGAGATTATCACCATAAGACTCAACAAAGGCACCCAAAAAAAGAGGGGGGATAATTAGATATTTATTTGAATGACAAGAAGATTGAATCTTTTTAGTTTTACCTGCAAGAATAACTCACTCGCTTTGTGATAAGAGAAGAGTGCATCGCGATTAACATAGTAGAGTTCACACTCACTTGGGTGAGGTAACCTAGATTAAAAAAATGAAGTAAGAAATAATACAAAGTAATTGGTTTTAGCCTTTTTTTTTTTTGTAAAGAAATCATACCCTCTAAGTGGAGGGATTGAATTTGAAACATCCAAGCAGAGTAAGCCATTGAGCCATGATTCTATGGGGTCCCCAGATGCATATCTTATAGATTCATTCAATTCTATCTTTTTGAAAAGACGGCCTATAATAAATAAATAAAAATTGGCATAAAATATAGAAGGTTAACTTCTTTTCAATTTCGTATATGCAAAAGATTAAAGCATGATACATAAATGGTCAGAATTATGGGGTATGTCTGTTCAACAAGTCCTTTTAAGGATTTCCTTCAGCTGCTAAGAATTGATATTAGAAAATTGAGAAAACATTACACTATTCAGCATAAATAAATGTTATGATCCCTATTCAGGACCAAATTGGCTTGTAAGCATGCACGCTTTCGTGAAGCCCTCTTTACTTGTAACTTTCTTTCATAAAGTTAGATTTGTAGTTTGATAATTGCTGTTATTAGATAACACACAGCTTATTTACACACATTAACAAAGACGAGGAATACCGGATTGATGACCCTCGACACCTTGCACCGATGATGCATGGCTTTGCTGTTCCAATTGCTGGATAAGCTTAAGGGACAAAGAGCGACCGGTTCCTTCATATCTTTTATGAATAAAAATCCATGATATACAGGTTAGTAGCTAAACAATTTTGGAGAAGAAAGTAAAGTTCTTTAATGAAAAGCTCTAACATCACAAAACAATTCCATATAAGAAAGTGCGTACCCGTTCACAGTAGATGAAAAGAAGACAAGATAAGGACCGAGCAGTGATCTCACTATTGGCAACGGAATAGCTGCTGCCTCGTCAATCACCAGTAAGTCAACTTGGGAAAGCTTGTCGTGCTCTTGCGGTTGTATATACTACAAAAAAAAAAATTAATAAATAAATAAATTGCATCAATCACATAGCTGCACAGGTAATCAGAGGATCTATAATCCACACTCTTAAATTATGACCAATTTTGGCACAGTAAAATAAGATAACTGTGTATAAAAATCGGCATATGAAGCGACTCGGGTGATTTAATACAGCATCACATCAAACAGCAAAGCACTGAAGACCATGAGTCTATTGTTCAGATAACTCTAACAAACACATACAAAATGCGAACAATTGCTATATATATATTTTTTTTGAAAAAGAAACTCGGACTTTTATTGAAAAATGCGGCTCAGCCGAAAAAAGTACAGGAAAATAGAGCTGAGGAAACCCAAAACCAGCTCCGAAACAACAAAAAAAGAAACCAGCTCGACAGATAAAATTGCTATATATATATATATATATATATATATTGAACCTGAATCGTTTGTCGACTCTGCTTGTTGATGTTTATCTTCACAATTGCTTTTTTAAAATCCGCATTGTTACTTCTAACCACATCAAAATCTAGATGCTCCTGAAAACAGAGGTTTCACGATAGCACCACAATATTATATTAAATTTAGCTTGTTTTCCATCCATGATTTTAATGTAGAAGTACATTCACAATTTGCATGGATTTGTATCAACCAGAAAATATAATTTAGATCCAGAATGTAGAAATCCCAATCTTGTTCCCAATAGCTTATGAGAAAGCCACGAAAGGGAATGTCAGAAGAAAAGAATATACACACAGACACATACATATATTTATGTATACATACATAAATCAGCACTTCAAATCTGCCCAAATTCTCATAGGTCGCTGACAAAGGGATAAAACATAAATCAATCATATACTGTACACTGCATATGAATGTTGGTTTACCTTGTAATCAAGTGCCTCGAGACCTTTGCAAACAAATTCAAATAGTGTTTTTAAATTCTCAGGGGTAGGCGCAGTAACGTAGATGCTCGGGTACCTATTGAGATAAACAAATCCTAACATTGATCAAATTGTGAAAAAATGTAAACAGCGTGATAAAATTATTATAAAAGAGCTAAGAAATAAAGAGAAATATCCAAAAATAGCCCAGTTGGACAAACTTTTAACAGAATAGCCAAGGTTTCACATTCTTTGGTGAAATACAGAGCGTATTGATTGCATATTCAAGTTGTAATGCAGTAAGCTTTTTTTCGACTGAGTTTGGCTGGTCCTCTAAGAATTGTGCAGCATTGGCTATTTTCGGAAAACTTTAGGTCTCAAATGGCTAGATTGCCGAAAAGAATATATATATATATATATATACATATATATATATATATATATATAATTTAATACCCTGCAGCAACAGCTCCAGCGATTGCCAAACCAAGAGCAGCTGATTTTCCTCTGCCTCGAGCAGCAAGGCAGGCAACTGTACTTTTCAGTGCCTTATCCAAAATTGCATCCAGAAAAGTAATCACAGCTTTTCCCTATCAAACACCCACAAACATAATCATGATTACCAAATTGAAAATTAAGAAATTGCGTATGGAAACAACACAAAAGACAAGCAATATTCAGCATCAAGTTATCTCTACCTGGTCCAATGTACAACACTTCTTTATCAAAGGACCAACGGGAAAATCATCATTAAGCTCCTCTTTAAGATGCTTCAGGTCTTGTTCTGCCTCCGATAATCCTTCTGTGTCCTTCGATTGTCAATCAAGTTGAGATTAAATATGGGATTAGTTAAATTAAATGGTATGTAAAGTGTGCTTTACGAAAGTTTCAAGACAAAACAGGTCACCTCTTGAACGGGAACCGGTTTGATTGATTTGACATGAGAGGAAATCGGTATGATATTCAGTTCATCGTCCATTAATATACAGGCTTTGCAAGACGCAGTTGATAGTATAAATCGTTCATTAAAGCGCGGAATAGCCTCAGAGTGCGACTCTGTTCGGAACCTCTCGTGAACATCCTGAAAGAATATAGTGGTTTCAAAATTCAAAGAATAAAGGCAGCACAACAATGCAAACATTTCACAGTATGAAATAGCCAATTGACCGAGTTTTTATCATGCAAGGGAAGAAAACAGAGACGGAGATTTATACAAGTACTTACCATAACCATGGTATACAGTTTTGTAAGAGAGTTCAGAGAATGAAGCAGAAACAATACTATACCACCTCCCTCCACGGTTTCTATCGACCTTGCCAGTAGATTTGGAGTCAAAGCCTCAAAATCCTGAGGGGGGTATAAATTAAATCAATCATGAGAGGACTAAAAGGTATATGTAACTTTTTCTTTTTTTTATAACTGTGGTGTCCGTGTAGACACGACTAAAGTCCACGAGGCCCTGGCATTATCGACTAGGAGACTACCCCCAGTGGCCCCAATTGTTGCGTTCAGGGGGAATTGAACCGGGGATGTGCAAGATCCCAAGAATCGCCCTTACCACTAGACCAACCACTTGGGGTTAAAAGGTATATGTGTCTATAGTTACATAAAATTCCATAAAAGAGTGTTGAGCATGGTATATGAAAATTACCTGAAGTATACACATCCCAAAAGTAGTACCAAGAATTCGTTCTGAATCCTTGTACAAGCAGTATGTTACCCCCGCAGTTTCAAGGAAAAGTGAAAGAGGGTCAACCTTCTCGCGATCGTGCAAGCCACTTTGTATTAGGCGTTTCAGCTGTTTCGCACGTTTTTTCTTGTGACTGTTGTGTCAAGGTAGGCAACAAAATCAGAATCTTGATAACAACAGATTGGCAATTTATATTGGTAAGCACTTAGAAAAATCTTGCGTAACAAATTCTTTACTTGCTTATGAGGCAATATGCATGAAAAGTAGATTCATATCGTATAAGCAGAAAAGATTGCAGACATACAATTTTTCTCTATTACCCTACTAATCCTACAAGAATAGGAACACCCTAAAATGCTTCTCATTCTCTAAGTTCAGCCTCTTTCTCATTTATGAAGTTATAATATATCTCTAAACAGAACCATCACAGCATAAAACTACAATATGTTTACCTGATCTTTAATCAAAGACGCTCAAGCTTCTCAAACTATCCTTTTTGCTTAGTATAATGTTATTTATTTCTCTATATCGGAAATGAGATTTTTCAAAATAAATAAAATAAAAAACTGAACACCTGCTGAGCTCAAGCTTGTTCTTGTAACACCACAACACATTAGGACGCGACTTCACAACAGCCTTGCTTAGAATGTAGTGAAGATTCACAATCTGCAAGAAGAAAGAAAGACGGAAAATATCTGAATCACAATTTTCTTTTTAAAAAAAAAAACACCTGCACTAGCTTTAGCTAATATTACACAGAACCGATTTCAAACCATTAACCTTAACACCTTTTGCACTTCAAATATAGAAGGAATTCGATAATTTCAAGTTCTTAAGTGATTTTTGTTTCTTCCATATCAGAAGTATCTCCGTATCACAATCAAACATAAAGACCTCGACTTTTGTTTCACTTCTATCTTCCTATAAAAAATAAACCCGAAACCCAATAAACTCGGAAATATCACTGCGATATAGACAGAGAATATGGTTCAATTTGACGAACCTGGTCGTGGTACTTGTCGCCGATGATGAAGAACATCGAGCGGTGTCTAGTCTTGACGCCATTTTCGATTAGGGTTCGAATTCGCTCATCTACTTTCTTCCTCATTGTTTGGTTTGAAGTTGAACTTCTCAAATTCGAAAGGCTTTTCACTTATTCGCAGCCGCTCTCTCTCTCTCCTTTCCCTCTAAGCCTGTGCTGCCGTAGTAATAGTAGGGTTTATCTCGGACAAAAAAAAAAAAATAGTAGGGTTTATCTGTCTCTGGTTTCGGGGTTTTATATGTATGTTTTAGAACGACGTTTACTCTGCACAATTTTAAATTGTGTCCTTGTGTTTCTTAAAATTAGATATTAGACCCTGAATATTATTATTCTGAACAAATATATTTTTCTTTTAAGTATACTATATAAACAATAATATATAACCTTACTGTTAGGAATATTGCGCACTAGAAGATAGAAGATGATGATTACTAAATAAGATAAGAAGTTACTTTATTAGCATCATATGATTAGTGGGCTGAGGTCTGATAACATTCAGAATCAATAACAACTATCATCCATAGTCTTCGTATTAAACTGAATCGCATGCTGGGCATCCGAGATCGGGCGGTGAACTAAAACTTGGTCGATGACTGATATGTGTCTGGGAAGCTTTGTCTAAAGTCATATATGTGGAACACAAGTGAAGGTTGACCACTTAGTAGGAGCATTCTGCACTTGTGATAAGTGTACGACCCGGACAAACCTTGCATATAGATGTGTCGTTTAAGGATCGTTACGACACACTAGCCAGGGTCACAAATGATGGTCACAGTGACGCTTGATCTTAATCTTGAAGTGATCATGGACTTCTAGGTCGTGTTACCGGGTTCTTTGATTCATCACGTTAAAGACCAATGAAGGTTGAATAAATGGATGTTTTGGGAACTCGGGACATAATTGTAGAAGAAAGTGGTTTACAGATACGGAATCCAGCCTTCCTAAAAGAAGGTTAATGTTCTCTCACCTAAGGGCTGATTCCATAACCGATTGATTGTGCACACTTCCGAAGTTGGCTTACGTTCGGTTGAATCTTTCGCTGGGGAAGCAACGATGCTTAGGGCTTATATGTAACGAGAAATGTATAACGGAACAATTGACCTATCTCGATACGAGCAGAACCTAGAGGGTCATGATCACGTACTGACTAAATCAGTGGACACTCGTTATGATGATTAAATATAATTCTAGTATTAAATGAGAGTTCAGTCTTAGCTTACACGGTGGAGTATTGACTAAGATTAGACGAATCGATCGAAAAAGATAAAGGACTTTTTTCGTCTTTTTGATCGGATTTGTTAAGCTTCTACTACTAAGTCCATCGTCCCCGATTCGGCTTCGATAAAGGCGGATAAGAACGTTAATATAATAGTATGTATGTATTATTATAATCTCACTTGCTATAATAGTGATAGATAGGATTAATTCCAAAAATGGTATATTTGGAATAAATAAATATTTATGGTAAAACTGTTTATTTATTGCTAGATCAAGTAAATAAACTTAATCTAGGAGAGTATATTTTCCTAGATTTTCTCAACAGCAAAATATTTTATATTGTTGTATAAAATAAAATCCTAGATACTGATCTGACGGATGAGAGAAAAAATAGGATTCACTTATTGAGATCCAATGACTGAGATTTAATCCACTAGTATGAAAACAATAAAAGGAAATATTATCTTTTAGAATATTCTGGAATATTCTATAAAGATACATTTTAAACTGCTATAAATAAAGGGCTAATGGGAAGCAAAATTTAACCTAGTTGAAACAGTGTTGGACGACCACATTTTCTCCCTCTTGGCCGTGCCTACTTCTTTCCTCCTTCCCCTTGGAATTGTTTTAATTTCATTCTTAAAAATAAGAGAAAAAGATCGGAAACACCCCGTTTCCAGATCTAGTGAGATATAACGAAGCCCACTCTTTTATCTTATCTTCCTCAGAGATTACGTTTCGGAAGACTTTGGTGTCATCACATCGAGTCCTTGAAGGAGGAGTTCCAGGTCTGATCGTGTGGAGGCTTGTACGTTCAAGACGAAGACGGATTGTGAAAGCTTTCGGTTCGTGAGCCAAAAGCTGTAAGTTTTCTTAAACTCGTCTTTTATATGATATGGTTGCTTGATGAAGTTTCTTATGGTTAATTAATTGAGTAATCTCGATCTTGTTTAATAACCATGTTAATAATTAGCTCTTGTTAGCGTAATTATTCTTTTCCGCAGTTAGTTGGTTATTTAAGGTGAATTAATCACCAACACTTACAAAATAATTAATTAAGCAAAAACAAAAAACTTACTAAATAATAAAATCATAAAAATAATATTTGTCGTCGGTCGTTTTTTAAAAACCCAAAATATTAAATTCGATGTGACTCTTCCCCAAGGATCCAACACACCGAATTCTGAATTCGAAAGCCTAATTATGCTTTTTTTTTGTTTTACGGGTTTGAAGCTAGGATCGATTTAGAGTTGGTGACACGCAATGTCAACGCTAATGCTTGGCCGGTCTTCGGTGTTCCAAGTGAAGGTTGACTTATTCTTTTTTAAGAAGCAAATCGGCTCTCGTAGCATATTCTTTTTCAGTTTGGCTCCGATCCCCACACATTTTTCAAGGTCGGATCTATCGATTTGTACTTAGACTATCATTTTCGACACTGGGTGAATCTTGCTTCCTGAGGAGCTCGCCCTCTTCTTCCCCGGGTTCATCTTCTTTTGTGGTCGATCCAACAGCCATTAATTGATATTGACCCTCGATCGTTTTTTTTTCGACTTTCATCCTGTAGTTACTCATGTAGAAAGTTCTAGCGGCCTCCAGGCTTCCCTTGATTTCTCTTATTTCGTTTGATGTTGGGAAGCGGATGCACTGATGATAGGTCGAGGGTACGACCCTCATACCGTATATCAATGGCCCTCCTAATATAATATTGTATGGGAAGAGCAGTCGAGGACAAAAATTCTGAGATTTTGTTTATGCCCTCAGCTTGAACGGCAACTTAAGCATTTGTAGGGAAGAAATTGTTGCACCGTTGAACCTGATTAGGTCGGTCGAATCCCTTTCAATCGCAGCCTTACCGATGTTCATCGTTTTCATAGTACTTCTAAAAATGACATCGATTGAACTGCTGTTATCAATCAGGATTCTTGCCACCTCACAGTTCGACACGTCTAATGTCATAACTAGCGCGTCGTCATGAGGTCCAACCATATTCATTGCCTCACTTTCTAGAAAAGTGATCGACATGTCACTCCCGATGTTAGATTGGTGGGGTCTATTCTTTAGTTGGCATTGGTGCACCTCGATTGAATTGACCGATTCTTTATAGTATTTCGACCCGCCGATGATAATGTAGATCCTTTGTTTCGCTTGGGCTTATAGAGCAGATGGGCTCTCCTCATCCGGTGGTCCCCTCTTCGGAGAAGGATTTCCCCATCCCTAGAATCCTAAGTTCTTCTTCCTTGAAAGAGATCCAAGTCGACGTCCTTCAGCTCACCCTTCGTATAGTTTTCTGCTACAACTTTTCACATGGTCTCGCAATTGACCATTGCGTGACCTTTTCTGTTGTGAAAGTTGCAGTACGCATGGGGTCCCGGGTCCATTTCTTTTCCTGACCTTGATCTTTTTTACCCTCGTCGCCCTCGCTGAACGCAAACCCAAAGAGGCATTTTGCTTCTTCGCGGGTGAAGTCTCACCACGTCCGCCACCCTTCTTGAAGTTACTTCCATCGTTTCGGGTCCAAGTGCTAGCTTGGCCGACCTAGAGATCCTTACTTGCACCATACTTTTTGGCTAACAAGCTTCTTTCTTCCATTGCCTTGACGAAGTTCGAAGCTCGATGAATTGCGTTCTTGATGACTAAGGGACAGTTATGTTGGAATCGATCTAGGGTTTGAGAAAATAATTAACGCTTCGGTAAGCGGCGGAATTTTAAAAATTTTCTTTTACAAGTAAAACAGTTTTTACTAACCTAGACAAGTGCAAGTACATGTAATTAAAAACCAATATGAGCTAGAAGTTTACTAACCTTTCTTGAAGCTTGAACTTTGAAGAAGCTTGTGGAAAGTTTGCAACGCTCGTCTCCCCTCGCAGTACGTCTCTCTTTCTTTCCTCGGCACCTCGAGCAACCACGAAAGTTTCTATCACTAAATCACTCGAAAAGAAGGAATCAGTGAGTGGGCACTTTTAAACACTACGACTTAAGAACAAGTCTCGAAGTCGCAGAGCTAAACACTAGGTCGAGTGAGGACCTAGGTGCCAAGACAAGAAAAAATCGAAAATAAACTAGAGAGAGAGAGAGAGGATTTTCGGCCAAGTTCTAGAGAGAGAGTCTCTCAATCTCTTAAACTTAGGATGAATGAAAAGTGAGGAATGGGGCTCCTATTTATAGGAGAGGTTTTACCTTCAATAAAGTATTTTCCTCTTCTATAGAATATCACATATTCATGAGCAAAAATCCCTTATTTCCCATTCCATGTTGGGCGCCCAAGGCTGCCTCCTAGAGGCTTGGATTTGTTTCCTTTTTTGTTCCTTGCCTTGCCCATTACTCTCTTGGCCGAAATTCCTTGTGCATCTACATGCAAATTTGTATCCTCTTTTTCTTTTGGCAAGTATCTAAATACATTTATGCACAAAATAAACTCTCTTTCCTTGGGTATTATGGGCGCCTATTCTCATCTAGAAGGAGCTTCTAGAAGCTTCTTCATTTGTTCATGACAACATGAGAAAAGCCCATTAAGAATTTTCAATAAAATTCTTATGAAACGAAATTAATTCACAAGGCCCAATAATCAAGTTATAGCCGAGTGACATTAAGTCATCAAATGAACTTGTCAAAAAATTTAGTGACATTCATTTCATCATATGTCTCAAAAGACAAAAATACCCTTTTGATTATTTTCGTTCTTGTTTTGACTTAGCTTCCAGTTTAACTATTCCTATCGATGTGATTCGTGACAGGGACCTCATGGACCCAAATGAACAAAGCTTGAGCTAAAAACTTGGACTCAAAAGTTCACAAACCTCTTCCAAGTTTAGCTTAATGTCAACTGACTCCACTAAAGAGCTGACACTGAAAATCTCTCGGTTCAAATGAATTTGTTTTCTACTCAAGAATTCGACCTAATTATGATGAGCGGATCCACTGAATATTATCTATGTTTACCCTTCATGAATGTCATCAGCTAGTCGGGATTTACTAAATTACCATTTTACCCTTCTAGCTGTTATTTCCTCAACTCCTTTGTCGCTTGCGAATAAGTTAGAAACAATGTATTGAACAAGTCACATTGTTTCATCCAAAAGAGTCAGGACTCAATTTGGACACTGGCCAGTTCATTTATTCACACTCCAAGGAACAAAGCATGAGGTGACATACATTGCATTTCAGCAATTTTGTACATGAATTCCATATCTATGAGAACTTCACAAAGTTACTCATGACAGACTCACAACTTAGTACTTCACCAATAGGCCTTGTTCGGAATCACATAGTGAGTCCGAACTTTGACTTTCTCAAATGAGAATACTAAGGTGTGAAATGGCATGTCTCATTTCAGGATTAAGGTAAGCATGATGCAATTCATACATAGTGACTTCGAGACATAAGAGGTTAAATGGTTTGTTCTTATATTGTCTCTAGAAGTGCACTGGTCAATTCAGTACCTTCGGAAGATACCTAGAAGAACTATAGAGTCCCCAACTCTCAATGCCTCATAACCAGACATCATAGATTCTTCTAACAATCATACTGAGGTCAATAGTCCTTTGACCCTAAGATTGCGAATATATCGTTTTAAGCAAACTACGAAGACTTTGTTCATGCAAATCTACATTTGTCTCTTCGTAAGTTGTTAAGTTTGTTTATGGACTAAAAGACTAAGGTTTTATCATAAAGCTTCAAACAAAGAAAGAATGAATGAACGTTTCAACTTTATTAATGAATAGATAGGCAATTACAAGCAAGAGTCTTCATGAGACTTTATTACATCAAATGTACGAAATAAAGACTACAAATGTACAAATACTTAAGGAACTTTCTAAGCCATACATCCTCTTTGGATGCTTCACAAGCAGCCACATATTCTGCTTCCATTGTGGAGTCAGCAATGCAAGATTGCTTAATACTTCTCCACACAACAGGTCCACCATTAAGGATGAACACAGATCCCGAAGTGGATTTCCTGGAATCCTTATCCGCTTGAAAATCGGAGTCGGTATATCCCGTCATAGTCAGGTCAGTACCTGAGTATGTAAGCATCAAGTTCCTAGTTCTTCGAAGATACTTAAGAACATGCTTAACAGCAATCCAGTGCTCGGGTCCAGGGTTGGATTGGAAACGGCTAACTACGCCAACGGCGAAACATATATCAGGTCTAGTGCAAAGCATAGCATACATGAGGCTTCCTATGGCAGAGGCGTAAGGAATCTTCCTCATGTCTTCAATCTCTTGTGCAGTCTTGGGAGACTGGTCCTTAGAGAGTGAAACTCCATGCCTAAAGGGTGTTTGACCCCTCTTGCAGTCTTGCATCGAGAAGCGATCCATCACCTTATCAATATAAGATGCTTGAGAGTGCGACAGGGTCCGGTTTTTCCTATCTCGAAAGATTTGGATTCCCAGAATGTACGCGGCTTCTCCTAGATCCTTCATATCGAATTGCTTTGCTATCCAAACCTTAACCTCAGATAACTTACCCACGTCATTACCAATGAGAAGTATATCATCGACATATAGTATCAGAAACACAACTTTACCTTCGTGTATTAACTTGTAAACACAAGGCTCATCTATTGACTGTTCAAAGCCAAAGCTCTTTACAGTTTCATCGAATCTAATATTCCATGACCTAGATGCTTGCTTTAGTCCATAAATGGATTTAAGCAACTCACAAACCTTGGTCTCTTGACCTTTATCCACGAAACCGTCTGGTTGAGCCATGTAAATGCGCTCGTCAAGATTGCCATTCAGAAAGGCTGTCTTGACATCCATTTGCCAGATCTCATAGTCGAGAGCTGCAGCTATGGATAGGAGTATGCGGATGGATTTAAGCATCGCGACTGGCGAGAAGGTTTCTTCATAGTCAATCCCTTCTTGTTGGGTATAACCCTTCGCCACAAGTCGTGCTTTGAACGTCTCGACATTCCCATTAGGACCCCTTTTCTTCTTGTATATCCACTTACACCCTACGGGTTTAATCCCTTCAGGAAGGTCTACAAGTTTCCAGACATTGTTGACATACATCGAGTGCATTTCAACTTTCATGGCGTCAAGCCAGAGGTTTGATTCAGAACAAGCCATCGCTTGGCTATAGGAAACAGGGTCATCCATGTCGGAGACGGCTACAAGAGAGTCTCCATAAGACATATACCTGTCAGGCTTTTGAGTAGCCCTCCCACTACGTCTAAGTACTACTTGACGAGATTCTGATGAGTTAGGTTGTGTTTCAGTTGGGGTAAGAACAGTTCTTATAGATGAGGTAGAAGCTTACTCACCCAACTTTTCTTCAAGCACAATTTTGCTTCTAGGTTTCGCATCCTTCATAAAGTCCTCCTCAAGGAAATGAGCATTCGTGCTAACGAAAGTCTTATCGTCCTCGGGACTATAGAAAGTAAAACCTTTGGTTTCCTTCGGATATCCTACAAACAGGCACAATTTTGACCTACTAGCCAACTTGCTAGTCTTTTGCCTCAGCACGTGTGCAGGGCAACCCCAAATTCGGATGCGGCCAAGATTCACTTTACGGCCAGTCCATCGTTCATAAGGAGTACCAGGAACCGTTTTGGACGGAACTTGGTTCAGAATGTAGGCGGCTGTTTCGAGGGCATATCCCCAAAAGGAAAGCGGGAGTGATGAGTAACTCATCATTGATCTAACCATCTCCATAAGAGTTCAGTTTCTTCTCTCTGACACTCCGTTTTGTTGAGGTGTGCCAGGTGCGGTAAGCTGAGAAGCGATACCTTCTTCTTTAAGAAAGTCATCTAACTCTCCAGACATATACTCACCTCCTCGATCAGATCGAAGGGTTTTGATCACTTTGCCAGTTTGCTTTTCCACTAAAGCCCTAAAGACCTTAAATACGTTAAAGGTCTCGGATTTGTGTTTAAGCAAATAGACAAACCCATATCTTGAGTAATCATCAGTGAAGGTAACGAAGTATTCGTATCCTCCACGTGCCTGTTGGTTGAGCGGACCACATACATCAGAATGTATTAGTTCCAGCAACTCAGTGGCTCTTCGACCCTTATCGGAGAAAGGTCGCTTAGTCATTTTTCCTTCTATACAGGATTCACAAGTAGGTAGTGAACCTATTGCAGAGGCTTGGAGTGGACCATCCCTCACAAGTCTCTTAATCCTATCTAGACTGATATGACCAAGTCTTAAGTGCCAGAGGTATGTTGATTTTGTTAGATCGGAGGATTCAGAAAGTTTGATCCTCTTTGGCTCCCTAATTAGATCGTTATCTATTTCGGTGTCTAAAAGAGAAGGTTGAGTGGGATAGATGTAAAAAAGACCATTCTTCATACATGCATCAGTGACAAAAGAATTAGAAAAAGAAATACGAATTCCATTCTTTATAAACTTTAAATAATAATCTTGCTCGAAAAGTTGAGCAACAGATACTAGGTTTTTCCCAAAGGAAGGAACATAATAAACATTATTCAAATTTAAAGTTCGATCTTCAAAAGATAGCGTCACGGATCCCACAGTCTTCGCAGACACCACGCTCTCATCACCCCACTTGAAGCAGAAGTCGCCATCCTCTAAGCTTTTGCTTTTCCTTTTGCTTTGGTTTTGAGGTAGGCAGGACAGTTCCTACGCCAGTGACCAGGCTCGTTGCAGTGGTGGCACTTGTCGTTAGACTTGTCCACCTTCGGAGCCTTTGGCGCCTTCTTCTTCGTGTGAACCTTAGGTTGGTTCTTCTTCTCGGCAATGCGAGGTCTCTTCTTAGATCCAGAGGTGGAGGCAGTAGCATGTACTTCTCCTTGAGCCCTCTTTTTCTTAGTGAGTGCCTCAGCGGTTTGAAGTTCCTTCATGAGCTCGGTAACAGTGTACTCCAGCTTGTTCATGGAATAATTCAACTTGAAGGTATCAAAGGTTTCGGGGAGAGTTTCCAAGATCATATCTATTTTAGTCTCCCCATCAATCTCAGATCCAAGAATCTCCATTTCGTTTAGATAGCTAATGATCAGCATCATATGATCTCTAACGGGAGTTCCAGCCTTCATACGACAGTTCATGAATTGTCGGACCGCTTGTTGCCTAGCTTGACGTCCTTGCCCTCCAAACATCTCATGGAGATTGTAGAGCATATCGGTGGCAGTTTCATAATCACGATGTTGTTGTTGCAACACATTGTTCATCGATGCCAAAATATAGCACCTCGCAATCTCATCGGATCGAAGCCAGGCCGCCAGGGCGTCTTTCTCCTCTTGCGTCGAATCTTCATTCGTTTGAGGACAGGGGGTGGTGAGAACCCATTTGTGCTTGTCGACAGTAAGGACTATGTCAAGGTTACGTTTCCAGTCGACGTAATTGTCGCCTTCGAGTTTATTCGAGGAAAGAATTGTAGAGAGAGGGTTGAGAGACATATTGCCTTTAAAAGTTGAAACAAGTTTATGATTAGTCTTTGGTTTAGGATTTAAGTTTTATTAAGACTTTTGTAAAATCCAAAGGTGTTATAAACCAAACGATAATTTACTCCCTCAAGAGAAGGCCGCAAAAAATCTCCATTTATAAGTAAATGACACATCATTAATGCTAAGCCAAGATGTCAATACATCTATTTAGACTAGCCACCTTTTAAATTGGTTTGATCACTCACATCCTTTCGCAGAGCCTCAAGGGAGGATTACTAGGGATTGAGCCTAAGTGTGTAACCAACCACTTAGTCCAAAAGATCAGCTTTGAAAAACAATCCCCCAAGGGGAGGCCTTGTCATCATTGCATCACTCTCGGACGTAGCTCATTGAGCAATGATCGAAGCAATAACGCCTTGGAGTACTCACATTTAAGTGAGGGTCGCAAGAGCGGCTCTTAGTCCCACGTTATTGCATCTTTCACTAGTGTTGGGGATCGCGGGTTACAAACAACGAATATAACCCTCCCACTTAGTTTTGGAGATGGTTCATCGACTCTTATAAGTTCGGAAACAAATTTCCTAGTTAGAGAGCGACAGAGCGGACAACTAGAAGAGAATCCTAGATCGACATGTTCAGAGCAGTATTAGTGCATAAAGGCACAAGGTACATACTCGATCTTTTCCTATTTTCTATTTCGGGAAAGTGCATGAGGGAAGTGTGAACTTCAACTCACTCGAACACTTGAAAGTTTGAGATTACACATCTTTTTATTTTTCGGCTTGTCTACAAGGAGACCTCCCACTCAAAATTTCAAGAGCATATAGATTTTGAACATATGTGATATAGATATAGTTTTGAAAACATTTTGAAAATTTATTTGATTTGGATGACAAAATATTTTCAAGTTTGAAAGTGAAAACGGTTTTTCAAAATTCAAACTAGTTTTGTAAAAATTCAATTTCAATTAAACTTTCAAAAATCAAAACATTTTAATCTTACACATCATGTTTATAATCATATGAAAAACATTTTTGCTCAAGAAAATTTTCTCATTAGAGTTCTATAACTCATGGTAGTGGGGTTTGAAAATCCGGATTTCTAAAAAAACTGGAGTTTCAGACAGCCGCGCACCTCGGAGTAAAATCGCCATATCTAGTGGCTCCAATGTCCTTTTCAGCCGAAACTGGTGGCATTGGACAGAGGACAGACAGAGCTTTAATTTGATTCAAGAATCATTAAATTTAGATTTCTGAGCAGAGAGTTATGCCACTTTTAATGCGGGTTTACTCCAGCTCGAAGAAAAAGAAATAAATTAAAGCTTGGTCCTTTTTAGGTGCGAAAAAGAATCAAGTGTAACGGAACGTTTTAAGATGTTGTTTAAAGCTTTTATTTGTGTTTTATTAGTAGGGTAATAACATAGAATAAAAGAAATAACAACAAGCATAAAACGAATACGGTAAATAAAAGAAACTAGAAAGACAAAGTAACTAGTCACAAAAATTACCGAAATTTCTCAAACCTTTAAAACACGTTTTTCAATATAAAAAATTAAAAACTTTTAGAACTGATTCTAATGTGTTTTAAAAACATCCCAAACTCATAGAAAATCAACATGCTTTTTAATTTAAAGACATGAGCAATAAATTAAAAAAAATCTAAGATAACAATTCTAACTTGTCACAAAATTAGTACACTTTCGAAAACGATTTTCAAGCTCATAATTTTAAAAACATGTACATGCTAATCTTTGACCATAGCTCTGATACCATTTGTTGGAATCGATCTAGGGTTTGAGAAAATAATTAACGCTTCGGTAAGCGGCGGAATTTTAAAAATTTTCTTTTACAAGTAAAACAGTTTTTACTAACCTAGACAAGTGCAAGTACATGTAATTAAAAACCAATATGAGCTAGAAGTTTACTAACCTTTCTTGAAGCTTGAACTTTGAAGAAGCTTGTGGAAAGTTTGCAACGCTCGTCTCCCCTCGCAGCACGTCTCTCTTTCTTTCCTCGGCACCTCGAGCAACCACGAAAGTTTCTATCACTAAATCACTCGAAAAGAAGGAATCAGTGAGTGGACACTTTTAAACACTACGACTTAAGAACAAGTCTCGAAGTCGCAGAGCTAAACACTAGGTCGAGTGAGGACCTAGGTGCCAAGACAAGAAAAAATCGAAAATAAACTAGAGAGAGAGAGATAGGATTTTCGGCCAAGTTCTAGAGAGAGAGTCTCTCAATCTCTTAAACTTAGGATGAATGAAAAGTGAGGAATGGGGCTCCTATTTATAGGAGAGGTTTTACCTTCAATAAGGTACTTTCCTCTTCTATAGAATATCACATATTCATGAGCAAAAATCCCTTATTTCCCATTCCATGTTGGGCGCCCAAGGCTGCCTCCTAGAGGCTTGGATTTGTTTCCTTTTTTGTTCCTTGCCTTGCCCATTACTCTCTTGGCCGAAATTCCTTGTGCATCTACATGCAAATTTGTTTCCTCTTTTTCTTTTGGCAAGTATCTAAATACATTTATGCACAAAATAAACTCTCTTTTCTTGGGTATTATGGGCGCCTATTCTCATCTAGAAGGAGCTTCTAGAAGCTTCTTCATTTGTTCATGACAACATGAGAAAAGCCCATTAAGAATTTTCAATAAAATTCTTATGAAACGAAATTAATTCACAAGGCCCAATAATCAAGTTATGGCCGAGTGACATTAAGTCATCAAATGAACTTGTCAAAAAATTTATTGACATTCATTTCATCATATGTCTCAAAAGACAAAAATACCCTTTTGATTATTTTCGTTCTTGTTTTGACTTAGCTTCCAGTTTAACTATTCCTATCGATGTGATTCGTGACAGTGACCTCATGGACCCAAATGAACAAAGCTTGAGCTAAAAACTTGGACTCAAAAGTTCACAAACCTCTTCCAAGTTTAGCTTAATGCCAACTGACTCCACTAAAGAGCTGACACTGAAAATCTCTCGGTTCAAATGAATTTGTTTTCTACTCAAGAATTCGACCTAATTATGATGAGCGGATCCACTGAATATTATCTATGTTTACCCTTCATGAATGTCATCAGCTAGTCGGGATTTACTGAATTACCATTTTACCCTTCTAGCTGTTATTTCCTCAACTCCTTTGTCGCTTGTGAATAAGTTAGAAACAATGTATTGAACAAGTCACATTGTTTCATCCAAAAGAGTCAGGACTCAATTTGGACACTGGCCAGTTCATTTATTCACACTCCAAGGAACAAAGCATGAGGTGACATACATTGCATTTCAGCAATCTTGTACATGAATTCCATATCTATGAGAACTTCACAAAGTTACTCATGACAGACTCACAACTTAGTACTTCACCAATAGGCCTTGTTCGGAATCACATAGTGAGTCCGAACTTTGACTTTCTCAAATGAGAATACTAAGGTGTGAAATGGCATGTCTCATTTCAGGATTAAGGTAAGCATGATGCAATTCATACATAGTGACTTCGAGACATAAGAGGTTAAATGGTTTGTTCTTATATTGTCTCTAGAAGTGCACTGGTCAATTCAGTACCTTCGGAAGATACCTAGAAGAACTATAGAGTCCCCAACTCTCAATGCCTCATAACCAGACATCATAGATTCTTCTAACAATCATACTGAGGTCAATAGTCCTTTGACCCTAAGATTGCGAATATATCGTTTTAAGCAAACTACGAAGACTTTGTTCATGCAAATCTACATTTGTCTCTTCGTAAGTTGTTAAGTTTGTTTATGGACTAAAAGACTAAGGTTTTATCATAAAGCTTCAAACAAAGAAAGAATGAATGAACGTTTCAACTTTATTAATGAATAGATAGGCAATTACAAGCAAGAGTCTTCATGAGACTTTATTACATCAAATGTACAAAATAAAGACTACAACTCTTCTTGTGGGCACCATTGACAACAAGTTACTAGTCATTTCTTCTCGGAATCTAGAGTCATGCTAGAGTCCGTTTTTCAGCATAGTCCGGGCGGATTCATTATCGATGCTTAATATTTTAGCATGACACCTTTGTAACGGCTCATGAAATTTATTAGGGATTCAAACTCCGACTGCTGAGCGTTCCAAAGGTTAGCCATGGTGGATTCATCTTCCATGCACATGGAATAATGTAGTCGATGTTAGCTGTCTGATGCTAATCAATGGATCATTCTTCTAATTATGAGAACCACTCAAGTACGGCCATGTACATGTTTTCGACGAATAGTTGGTAGTAGCCTGCCTCCTTTTCATCCTTCCTTAGTTGAGCTCGACACATTGCGATCCTAAATGATGTTATATGAGCCTGACCTTTTTCAATGTCCCTGATGAATACATTACTGATTTTTCAGTGAAATGAGTTCTTCTTGTTTCGGCGAGGAGTCGGTCGATCTCAAGGACCGAGCTTGTTGTGCTATGAAACTTCGTGTTGATACACCTGGGTACGGCTTTAACTAACTACTTGAATTTTTCAAACTTGTGTTCACTGCGGAGGGGAACTGATGCCCTACGCATATCGGGGTGACCGTCATCTTCTCAATTGGATTTAGTACCGTCGAGCTTAGTCCTCCATCTAGCTATATGGAGGGTCCCAATAGATTTCTTAAAGAGGTCGCACCCGGGACGGTCGGAGTGGATCGAGAAGGAGGCCCACTTGGAAGAGGTGGGGGTAGACCATCCAGACCCATACGAGTTTCCGAAGTGGATGCTTCGGCGACATGATGGGTGGTTACTAGCTAAAAGATCGGGTATGAAGTCTAGACGAGTACTAGGAGGGAGAGTTCGGTTCGTTTCCACGACCGTAGTCGTTCATCGAACCGAATGACCTCTCATGTCTCCGCTTGTGGACCAGGATCAGGTGGGGGTGGAGTTGCGATGTTGTCCAACCGAGATCGAATGATCCGGTTGGTTTCATCTTGGCCATCGACTCTTTTCAACAATATCTCCGAGATCAACCTAATCCCATTATGGATTTCAGAGTCTAATCCCATTGGTGATGTGGTCATTTTGGATTATTTTTTTGAGCTTAGCTCGTTTATTTCGAAGTTGGTCTTTTTGATAGATTTCCCTTAGACGAAGCCAAATTGATTGTGTCGTTTCCGAGCCGTTACAATCACGAAGGAAACAAAGAGATAAAAGTGTTTATATCGAATTATATTTAGATGTGGATATCAAAAAGTCGTCATATAGAAACAAGTATTAATTTGTAAATAATAATGTAGGATGAAATTAAACAAGAATAAGAGCAGTTATATTAATAATCTGATCTCAATTACAAATGTCGAGCTCAACAATTCAAATATGAATGATGAACTCAAAGATACAATTGAGAGAGAGAGAGAGAGAGAGAGAGAGAGAGAGAGAGAGAGAGATAACTGATCATAGGGAAAAATATTGTGGATTTCTTCAAGGAAGAGTAAATTTATACTACGATAAGATGTACTTATCTCTAGAGACACATGCTGACGACTTCCTCCTTCTTTGCCTCTAACTCCACCGCGTCGTTTTCCTTGAATGAATTGGCTCGATATAAGTTATCAATGCTTCAGGTTTTGAGGCAAGATCGCATCTCTACGTTGACTTCGGCTTCACGATGATTCTTGGCAGAGATGGACCGAGTTCGTGATAGAATGGGTCAGTCCCAAGATATTCCTTATATGTTTACGACAACAAATAATAAACGAAAAATGTCTTTGTCGTTTGGTTACTTCACGAGTTGTTTATGCTGAATGGACTTTGTAAATTATTGGGCTTGACAGTACAATAACGTTTATTGAGAATAGTCAAACTCTACTTTCACAATACTTGCACTAATTTAGCGTAAAAGTTTCACCAATTTGATGTTATGAGTTTGAGATGGTATGAGTAACGAGTCTTCTAATTTTACTTGCTATTTTTTTTTAATAATTGGGGCGTGCCCCTAAATGCAACACAACAACAACAACAACAACAACAACAACAACAACAACAACAACAATAATAATAATAATAATAATAATAATAATAATAATTATAATAATAATAATAATAATAATAATATATTCGAGGTTTATAAATGTTTTTAACTACGATATCATATCGACATGTTACAACGTCATCTTTCCTTTGTGGAAACACACTTCCCCAAAGTAGTGGAAATAGTCGAAAGTATTCGTTTTTCGTAATTTTTTTTTTAATATTAGCCGCTGAATCTTCTAATTTTCATAAATAACCGTTTACAATATTTCAATAATAGCTAGTTATTTCAATAGTTGACCCAATTTCAATAATAGTTAATCAGATTTCAATAGTTGTTGACCATATTTTAATAACTATTGACCAAATTTAAATAACTTTAAATCAAATTTTAATAACAGTTTATCAAATTTCAATAGTTGTTGGCCATATTTCAATAATAGTTAATCGGATTTCAATATTTGTTGACAAGATTTCAATAATTGGTGATCGAATTTCAATAATTGTTTACTAGATTTATGAAACATGATGATATTTTTGTCTGAAAAAAGAGAAAAGATTACTGGTGAAATATTTTAAAAATATGAGCGAAATATGAAAAATAATGCACGTTTTAGGTTAATTATGAATTCCCCCCCAAGACATGACTCAATATCAACGAGTCAGTCTCACAGAGTACGGGTTCGAGCCAACCAATCAGTTCGTGACCGATTTAGTACTAAATGTATCAATATTTGAGTTTTAATTGATTTTTAATAATTGTCAAACAAATGATATTATTACTGTCAATTTTCCTATACTATAGTATTTTGTTCTACCCCTCGCATGTATTTCACTCTTAATCTCAATTGATCCAGAAAAATGAAATATACATTTGTTTAGCCTAGAATACGAGCGCTCTTTCATTTTTCATTAAGACAAGTCATTGAAAAGTCAGCGTTTCACTTCTTTGGACAAAGCTACCTGTGTCTACACGTATATATTCGCACTAACGAATCTCTAACGCCTGCGAAGTAGCGACTTTACACACTGAGGTAAGATTTAACGAAACAGTCGAAAGAATTCTAATAGAACAGTTACTGTGCTATCAATTGTTTATATATGGATTAAGTTATTCATCTATTAAAAACTGGACACACACAGATACAGCCTGGAGGAAAAAAAAATAGATACAAGAGGATAATACAGCGCAAATGAATGAATATAAAGTACCATTATATGACAGGAATACATACACTGAAAGACACGAAGTCATTTCATAGAACTGATCGAAACTCAACTGCAGAGCTGTGTACACAACCCCTGTATCCGAGAGGTGGATGGGTTTGCCACATTGTACATCATGGTCCTGTTGTTGCTCATACACGTCAAGCTGAGCTGGTTGCCTAGCGGGTTCGACTGCAAGGCCAAGGACACAGGTTCACAAAGGAATCAAATCAGAGATCGACCCAAACCCAAAGAACAATTAAACTAGATTGCTCAGAGCATCTTAATCGAGTAGTGCTAAAAGCTATGCTACATGATACACGGTATTAGGAAATGTACTCCGACAAAGTGTCATATCTTGTGTAAAAATAGTTCCGAATCTCAAATTAGAATTTAAAATATCGATCCCAATGCATTTAACACACTGCTTCATTCGTTGTTGGACTTGTTTTTTAAAAATAGAATTTTATAGCGGAGCATAAAAAAAACTTCATGGGCTAAAATTTTCGTGTGTAGAGTTATTTGGTACCAAGCATAAAATTCTGATGAGATTGCAGTACTAACCAAACAGAAGGCAGGCTCGGTGTTGCAGTTCCATCTGGAAGTAGGGACACACGACAAGTAGTGACACCACGAGCAATGGTCGTTTGCGTCGACACCTTTGAGTAACATAATCAGCCCGAAAGTCAACCTGCAAATATCAAACAACAAACCAAAGTGTCAGAGTGACAACAACAGCAAGGATGTGCTCTGTGTCTTGGCAGGCTTACCCAACGATGACGAGGATGAGAGACACGACCCACAAGACGCACTGGTACATCTTGAACTTGGATTTGGTGGGAGGAGAAGGGTTAAGGGGGGTAGTGGAGCCCGAATGCCCGTAGCCCGGGGATTGATATCCGGGCGTCGCGTTTGGGGTCGTGTGAGGGGTTTCGTATCTCTGGCTTACCCAACCAAATTGGGGTCGGATCAGAAACACAAACCCTAGAAGAAACCCTGTCAGAAACCCCCCGATGTGGGCAAAGTTGTCAACGTGGGGGAGAATCCCGACCACCAAGTTGATCGCGATGATGACTATGAGGGTGAGCAGAGCCGCAAACTACAAGAAAGAAAGAAAAAAAAAAACCAGTGAGCCACGAAGTGGATCACAAAACACAGCAAAAAAAAAAAAAATATGTTGTTGGGTTGTGACTCACCTTGCTGTCATAGATTGTCCAGTTGGTGATGAGTTCGGAGAGCATTCCTCCGAGCAAGCCAAAGAGGGCACCAGAAGCGCCGACGGATATGTTGGTCTGAAGGAATAGCGCCGAAAACAGACTTCCACCAAATCCGGAGATCACGTAAAGCAACCCGACCAACACTACAACAAATACACAGAGAGATAAACACAAACGTTCGGTCGACTAATGGTGTGTTGGATCCGGTACATGTTTTAAGACTCACCGAATCCGAACTCTTGTTCGAGGCGAATCCCGATAACCAAGAGGCTGAGCATGTTGGCGAGGAGATGGAAGACGCCTCCGTGCAACCAATTGCACGAAAGAAGCCGCCACCCTTCATTCTCTTTCACCACCTTGTTCACATCAAGAGCCCCCATTCTCTGCAGCCTAACACACCACAAAACTCATCGCTATTACTATCCCTAAACTCTAGCTAACAGGAAAATAAAAATAAAAAACACAAAGCCGTTGGAATTGGAGGCTGACGTGGTGGAGGAGGGTCCGAGAAGGGGGTTCTCGCGGAAGGGCTGGAAGGAGAAGCGGCCGAGGAAGCGGGCGATGCAGGAGTCGGAGTTGGAGGGACAGTCGTTGACGGACATGGTGATCACGAACATCACGGTGTTCGCCACCACGAACGCCGGGATCAGCCACGACACCCACTTCTTGAAGTGCTTCACTTCCCTCACCATCGTCGGTCTCTGCGTCTCCACGTCCACCGGGTATACCGTGTTCCCCCGCCGGGTATTGCTCTCTCCAGCCATTACTCCACTAAATGCCGATCGCCGATTTTGTCGAGTCCTGTCTCTGTCTCAGTTTCAGAAGATAGAAAATGGGACGAATTGGGTAATTGCAGTTTTAAGATATACGGAACCTTTTTTTTTTTTTTTTGCGGAGTCAGTCAAACAAACGAGGCTTCCTTAGTCAACGTCGAGTTGCTCTTGTTGGCCGTCTTTCACCTTGTCTGCATAACTTTTTGTGTATCAAATTATAATATGTTGAATAATGTTGTATCTTTTAAATGTGTCATAAAGTTGACAAAAACAAGTAGGTAGTTTATTATTCTAGTCAAAACTCGAAATCAAAACAAGGTTTAAAATATCAATTTTGACCGAGTATTCATGTTCGATTTTATGAGAATATCAATAATTAATAGGAAATTTTATAATGTAAGAATTAGTTAAGTAGCTTAATTTACCCAATATTTTTTTTTGGAAATACTAGTATAAGTATCATTTAATTATATTAGTAGCTTATTAGACTAAATAATATCAAACTTTTTAGAGATATCAATTTGTGTAGAAAATAAATTTATTATTCTGAAAATCTTAATTTTAATAACATAAATCAAAATAATGTAGCATTTTGATTACGAAATGCAACAAATAAAAAAGGTTATCAAATTCAAAAAATCATTCAAAATCACCATAAATTCAGAGAATAGCTGAAACAACAAAATATCTCAATCCGTATGAAAATTTCAAGTGAGTAGGCGACAATAAAAAAAACTCCATCCATATTGTAAATTAAATTTACTTCTATTAATTTTAATTGACTAAGAACCCATAAATAATTTTCAAATGAACTATGTGTATCGAAAGCAGAATTCGTGGCAGAATGATTTCAAATATCATGATAGAATAAATATGATAAAGAAACTTTTCATTCAAACAATATAAATATAAAAAAGAAAAATTAGTCGAACTAAGCCACTTCAAATCTTGCAATTGTGATCTAGCCCACGTTTTGCATTAGTTTCAAATCTAGCCCAAAATGATGACGTGTCAAAATTATAGGAAATGATAGTTACCAATATAAACTTGACTTGATTTTGTGAAAAAACATTAACCCACATTTCGAAAAAATATCGGCAAATTTTATTTAATGCACATATTTAAATCTAATTAGTTGACTTTCCTATTTTGCGGGCTAGTTTAATAGGAAGGAAAATGGAAAATAACACATTTATACCCTGTGTTTTAGTGAAATGTCGAGTTTAACCCTCGGTTTTCAAAAATGTCGAGTTCATACCCTCTGTTTAACTAAAATGACGAAATTATACCCCATGTTTAACTAAAATGATGAAATTATACCCTGAAATAGACAACAGTGTCACGAATATTCTTTTTATTGACTTTTCATTGACGTTGACTATAATATGTATATATAAACACCAATTATCTTTATTCATTCGCGCCATATATGTAATTTATTTAAAAACTAAAAAATAAACAACAGTCTCTTAATCGTGAAGAACACAGAAAGAGGCAAATGGGTAAACATCGATAGTTGATAGTCATCAAAATCGCATATTCGAACAGATAATCCAGAATTTAGAGTTACAATTCGAACACGGAATGAAGTCATTTCTTAGGAGGTATGAGTTTTATTATTTAATTTCAATTTAAGGCTATTTTTATTTCAAAATTGAGAATTTGGAAGTTAGGGCACTGCTTTAGATTTGATTTGGTTTTTCTTATATAAGAGTTAATATCAATGAAAGAGAGATTTGTGACGCTGTTATTCATTTTAGGGTATAATTTCGTCATTTTAGTTAAACAGAGGGTATGAACTCGACATTTTTGAAAACCGAGGGTTAAACTCGACATTTCACTAAAACACAGGGTATAAATGTGATATTTTCCCGAAGGAAAACGATACTGCTCATGATATTTTTTAGGCTCTACAAGATGAAATTCGAATTCCCAATTTTTAGGGATTATATTTTATTATGTTTTAATGTTAAATTTTGAAATATATCGCTCATTTAATCACGATATCAATTTGTTACGTAGTCGTTAATCACTACTACAAATTAACATATTAGGTGCGGAAGGGTATTAGGTGCGACATGTCGCACCTAAATGTCGCACCTAAGCACACATTAGGTGCGACATGTCGCACCAGATAGTCCTCCAAGCGACTAAAAATTTCGCTGATGATTAGTGCTATCCGGTGCGACTTTGTCGCACCCAATATGATGTTGTCGCACCTGATACTATTGGGTGCGACATATGTCGCACCAAATGTCATTAGGTGCGACATTTGTCGCACCTAATGGGTTAAAAATTTAAAACGGTCAAAAATTCCCCCCGAAAATTTTTGGTTATGGAATTTCACATTAGGTGCGACAATGTCGCACCCAATATGACTATTAGGTGCGACAAAGTCGCACCTAATGTCGCACCTAATAGTTTAGGGTATTTTAAATACCGAGCGTCTTCTTCCTCTCGCCCAAACCGTTCGCCTCTCTCTATCTAACACTCTCTCTCTCTATCTATCTTCCTCCGCCGTGACCTCCCCGCGCCGCCCGGACCAAGGTACGTCTTTCTCTCTCTCTATCTATCTATCTCTCTCTCTCTCTCTATCTATCTCTCTCTCTCTTATTCTCTGACTCTCCGACTTGCAGGTCCCCCGCGCCGCCCGTGACCACCTCAGCTCAGCCCGGTCTTCCCCCGCCGCCCGTGACCACCTCAGCTCAGCCCGGTCGTCCCCCGCCGCCCGTGACCTCCCCGCCGCCCGTGCGCCTCTCTGCCGCCGTGACCTCTCTGGCACCGTGACGTACGTCTCTCTCTCTCTCTCTCTCTCTCTCTATCTATCTATCTCTCTCTCGCTCTCAATTGATTTGGCCGAATCTATGTGTTCTTGGGTTTGAAGGTTTTTTTTTTGGGCTTTTGTTTTATGAGGATTGATTGATGTTCTTAAGATGTTTTTAAGTTGTTTGATGCCTGGGTTTTTGACTGAGAATTTTTGTTTGAATTATGATTGATTTTTTTGGACGAATTTCATTGGAAATTTTGTCATGGCCGTGTGGTTAGGTGGGCAAATTGGTTGAGAATTCTAAAGGTTTGTCATTGTTGAGGCTATGAGGAATTTTGGGAATTTGATGAGATTGATTTGGAAAATTTAAGTTGGCCGTGTGGTTATTTTTTTAATTAATTAGTATTGAAATTGGTTAATTAATTAATTAGTATTGAAATTGAATTGGAAATGGATATATGTTTAAATTAGAATATTGGGTTAAATGGTTGAAATTAAAATGAATAAATGTTGAAATTGGAATGTTGAGTTAAATTGTTATATGTTGAAATTAGAAAGTTGAATTGGAATATTGAAATGGATATTCGTATGTTAATTAGTTAATTAGTATCATATGTAGTTAGATTAATTAGTAATATATTTTAAAATGATTAGTAACATGTTACATTTAATGTAATTATTGAAAATTTATTGCGACCGAGCCACAGAGGCTCGGTTTAGTATTTAGTATGTTAATAGGATAGACCTGGTTTGGTTATTTATGTGTTTTTTTTTAAATTGCAGATTTTGGTTAGTCAATATTTTAGGGGAAACTCTGCCGAATTTTCGGTAGAATAATAACTATATGTAATATAACGAATTCTAACCATTTTTTCAAATTAATATATATTTTTCACAATTTCTCTTTCACTCTCACTAATTCGATCTCGAATCTTTCAAATATTAACGAGTCACTCTCAATTTCCTAACAATTCATCACTCTCAATTTCATAACAATTCACTTTAAATTTCAAATATTCACTCTCAATTTCACCTCTTAGTTTAACCTCTCAATGTCAATAATTCACTCTTACAAAATGAATTCTAACGATTCATTTTTATCTCCCAATTTCCCGTCTCATTCAGAAGAATGTCAAATCCAAGTAGGGACTGGATTACCGAGAACAATCGGTTGAGTTTGCAATATAAAACAGGGGTTAACGAGTTTATCCGCGTTGCAAGCAAACTCCCGAACGAAAACGGTCATTATCGTTGCCCTTGTAAGTCTTGCAATAACGTGAGATGTCTGGACATCGGGGTCGTAAAGAATCACCTTTTGAACAAGGGGTTTACTCCGGGATACACCGAATGGTATCATCACGGTAAACGTCGAATGGTAGAAGATGCCAGCGAGACTAACCAAAGAGGAGTCGGTGGATTGCACGATGCTCTCCATGATATAATGGATCACGAGGACTTCGACGATTTTACGGATCCGACTCCGAGTGAAGTGCGTGCAGATGAGCAAGTGGAAGATTTGTTCGCTGAGTTGGAAGCATAATTGTACCCTGGGTGCAAAGAGTTTTCGTCTTTGTCGTTCTTGGTTTCGTTGATGCACATCAAAGTCACGAACCATTGGACGAACAAGTCGTTTACAGAATTGTTGCAGCTCTTGAGGCGCTTGCCGTTTTTGAGGGAGACGATGTTGATGTCGATACTAACATTACATCGAGTGACAACGATGAATGACTAACACCATGTAATAACCGTAGTTGTCGAATAGTAATTACATAGTAATTAAAAATACTAACTACAATTCATTTTGCAGGATGTCTACTTCAAGTCAGGACCCATCAGGAGGAGAGCGTGACCCCCGGCAGATGCCGAGGAAGAAACGAGGACCAACGACTGGCGTCGTTTCTGCGAGAGCTGGTCTTAGGACCCCTGGAGCGAACACAGTTCGCTACGATCAGACTGCGCAGGCGTTCTACCAAGACGTCAGGGAGCAAAATCCGTTGATCGGGACGTTCCAAAACCGAATAGGAAACCTGATCAAGAGTACCATTCCAGTCGACCTCCCAGACTGGAATCATGTGCCTGCGCAGAGTGTGTCGGCTCTTATGAACTCGATTCATAACGAGTATCACTTCGTTTATGAACATCCCGAGAATGGCGAGCTTGTGCATGCAGATCCTATTCGCAACGAGATTGATATGGCTATCATTCGCGATGCGAAGAGGATGCGCCGTGGCCAGAAGTCGAGGTTGTCGCAGCTCTTCTTCAAGACATTTTGCGGGAGTAAGGATCTCGCTAAAAATGAAACTCCCGAAGGCTACAACAAGGAAGCCTGGTTGAAAGCAATAGAGACGTTCGACTCGCCGGAGCATAAGGTATGAGTTGAACTTCCGATGGTTATTCGAATTTCTTAAAATTAAACTTAACGAATTTATGTCTTGCAGGCGAAATCTCTCCGCAACCGGGTCGAAGATGAAGAAGACGAAGGCGAGACAAGGGTCGCTTAGTTTTTTTGGTCATCGTTCAAGGAACGTAACTCTCTTAATATTAATATGCAATATAAATGTGATTCATATTTTAATGTTGAAAAATTACAGCGAAGAGAAGATGGCAGTATAGGCTCGGCTTTAGCGATATGGTTAGAAAAACACCAGGACGCTAAGGGATCGTGGACGACGGACTTCGCGAAGACGCAATACGTAAGTTAATTTTTTTTATTTACTATATTTAATTACTTTATTTCTTCTTATCTTATAATTTTTTTGTGGTTTTATTTT
Source organism: Urtica dioica subsp. dioica (assembly GCF_054948205.1). Classification (NCBI taxonomy): domain Eukaryota; kingdom Viridiplantae; phylum Streptophyta; class Magnoliopsida; order Rosales; family Urticaceae; genus Urtica; species Urtica dioica. Next base: position 30,831,729 of record NC_142757.1, read on the forward strand.
GAAGGATCAAATCACCGCCCAGACGATAGATATTTTGCGGCAAGCGGCGGAGCAAAACGTCGTGATCTCCCAAGAAGATGCGGAGAAGTACGCGATGCGCGATGTTTTGGGAGTACGCAGAGACTGGGAAGTCGGTTTAGGGCCTTCGATCCCAAGGTCATCGTTGGGTGTTGCCCAAATGCTAGATGGAGGCTCGTCAAGTTCGTCATCTCAGACCGATCCATTGGTTGCCGAGATGCGAGCTCAGATGGATGCCCAACAAGCCGAGCTGCAAGTGATGCGGCAACAGATCGCCTTCCTCAGCCAGCAGCACAACCAGCCTCCCACGACTCCTCAACCTCCGCCTGCATCGCAACCAGGTGGGACGGATCAGCAGGCGCCAGGTTTCACGTCGGGTTCTACGCCTGGTTCTATGGATTACTTGCGAGACCGTCCTTACGGAAGTGGCGGAATGAGCGGCAGCGCGTCAGGCAGCGGTGGACGAGGACGCGGAAGCGGTTCTCGAAGTTCTGGCAACTTATTCGGTAGAGCAAATTCTACTATCGATAAGTTTTATAGGAAACAAAATTAGGAATTCATTTTTTTTCGCTTTTTTTGGAAAGAATTTGTATTTTTAATTAAGAATTCTATTTTCAGAATATTATTTCTAATTCATTTAGAATTTTGTTAATTAATTTTTATTTAATTTTAAATGAATTTTAATTTACTTTTTTAATTTTGTATTTTTTTTAATATAAAAAACGTATTCGGTGCGACAATGTCGCACCCGATATGAATTTACCCGCCACTTTTATAAAATTTGGCAGGAAAATAACTTGGGCATTAGGTGCGGTAAGTCGCACCTGAAAGTGTCGCACCTAAAGTGGTACTTATTAGATGCGACATGTCGCACCCAATACCTTCTGCGACGGGTTATCCGGTGCGACGCCATCGCACCTAATAAACTTTTAGGTGCGACATTTTGAGCATTGGACATTCGTCGCACCGGAAAACGTATTTTGTCCTAGTGAATTTTTGTTTATTTTGAACTAATCTGCAAATTAACATAAATAAACCGCAACTGAGATAATTTGTAGAAATAAACCAATTCAAATGAGATTCAAATAAAGAAGAGAGAAACTATTACGTATGCATTTAATGACACACGTACCCATTAATTACTCAACAACTTTTAATATTATTTTGGAAACAATTTTTTTCCTTTTAAAAATCAATACCGAATATTTGTTCCTTCAATTAGTTATGTTGACTAATTCAATCCCCTTCCTTTTATATTTACAATCACCTAATTAACAATTCTGAAATAAAATTACTTAATTTAAATAGTCAAACGTGGGTTAGTGTTTTAATAGGGGTAAATCACGTATTTTATGTTCGTTTATTATGGTAATGGCTAGATTGCAAAATTAACCAAACAAGGGCTAGAAAGCAAAAACCATGTTTCATAATGGCTACGTTGTCAGTTTGCCCCATGAAAAATCACTAGAAATACAGAGAATAAGCTCAAAGAAAACGAAAATCTCAATCTCAAAGAGAAATACGTTGGTAATAAGGAATCTCTATCCAAATGGGATATTAAACTAAAGGAAAAATTATACAAAATAGTCATTTAAAACTAATTGATTAGTAAAACAATCAAAGTTTCAAACTTTTAGGAAAGTAGCCAAAATTACGTTGCAAATTTATTTTGACACAAAGATAAAAAAGTTTGACGATAATTTATAAGTAATTTATCACTTTTTAAAAAATAATCATAGTGTCAAAAGAGTTTTTAAAACATGATTGTTGCATATTTTAGTTATTTCACTCATTTTAGACAAACCATGGCTATTTTGTAAATTCATTACTTTAAAGAAAAAAATATACAAATTAGCCATTTAAAACTAATTAATTAGCAAAATAACCCAAATTTCAAATTTTCAGTAATGTAGTCATAATTACGTTGTCAAATTTATTTTGACACCAAGATTAAAAAATTTGACAATTATTTATAAGCAATTTATCACTTAAAAAAATTAATCCTAGGGTCAAAAGAGTTTTTGAAACTTGATAATTGCATATTTTGGCTATCTCACAAATTTTAGATAAACGTTGGCTATTTTGCAAATTCATTACTTTAAACTGACTATTTAGTTAAATCACCCTAAATTAAATACTTGGATGATTTTAGTTTACTAAAAACATAGAAATTTTACAGATGAACCTGAATTTTTTTTTATTAGGCAACATAAATCCAAAAAAATCTTGGATTTTGATTACGGACCAAAAAATTATTAAAAATAAACAAAAAAAAAATGAAAGGGTGCAACAACTATATATAATTAAGAGAATTATAGAATATCACTATTGATATCGAAGTCCGAGCTCTCAACAATCACAAAATGAATTATGATAAATGAATATTTATTTATATTATTATTTAAAGGGATTTCAAAAGACTTCGTAATAGAAAACGAATTATTAAACGTAAATAATGAATGTAAATATGAATCGAAATAAAAGCTTTATTAACTTCCGAATAATTTGTTAGAATGCTAGGTCGACAAAATGAAGGGTGTCGAGATCGTAAACATAAAAGAAGAGGTAAATAAATCGTAAAAATATGCTCTAAGTCACATGCGAAGTCTCTTTTTAGAAGAGAATTTATAGTGCGTCGAGCTGCAGAAATGTCGGGGACACGTAATTGAAGACTTTGTCCCTTACTCGACACGTCGCCTGGTTGTTTGAATGAGTGTTGATTGTAGTCGTCCGTGATCTGGAATCGTAGGCGAGGTTCTTGTGTTGACTGTGACTTCGTTAGTAACTGGTTAGACCTTAGGAATGAGTTCATCAGGATATAGTCGTTTTATTTGGGCCGTATCAGAACATCGCTTTGATCGAAGAATGATTACTCATTGGGCTTCTCAAGGCCCAATAAGATTACTCGCTTGTGAAACTAATTTTGACCCCCACAATCAGCCTCCAATATATTTAATATTTGAGAGAATATTAAAAATATTTTAAGCGGAAAGAAGGAAATTTAATGTATCCAAAATTAGGGGCGGGAATCGAATTTTGTATTATGATATTGTACGCGTGCATTGATTACGTGGTGACACGTCATTGAGGTTTATGAAAATTCCGTGGAGCGGTTCGACTTCTTCACGAAGGTTGATAATTTAAAAAATGCGATTTGATTTGTAATTATGAAATATTTTTGGGAAGCGGGTAAAACTCGCTAAATATAAATAAGCAAACCCCAAAAGTCATTTTTACTTTCATTTAAAATCGTCGAGACGAGAATAATCGAGTAAGTTTTCTCTCATTCTCTTTTTTTTTTACTTTTCACTTTTTCTCTCTAGCTTGTTTTTTCTCTCTATCAATTTTAAAGTTCTTTAGGATCTTGCTTGAATTTCATAGCACTTCGCTCCATCTGGGTTAGTGTTTATAGGACTTCGTTTGATTTCGTGTATATTTTTTGTAGTTGTTAGTTTTGTTCTTATTGTTCCTAGTTAGAAATGACCAAACCCAAGACGAAATCGGAGATCTCGGTGTCTACTTCGGCCAAATCCTCTATAATTAGGAATGAAGATATCCTGAAACCCACCGAGGTCACTTCCAGCGATTTGCTTGGTTTCAGAAAGACATACCAAATCCCGAAAAGGGTCCATCTTCTTCTTTCACCTCCAGGAGCTACCGCCAATACCCTAGTAAATGGGTTTTGTTGTATGTACGAGATCTGGCTAGAAAAGTGCGGGCTTAGGTTTTCCTTTCATACCCTTTTGTTAGAACTCTCCATCCCTCAGATGTGTCCGAACTTTGTTCGAATGATCCATGGGCTTATTGTTCTTGCCGAGGAACAAGCGCTCGAGCTCACCGTAACAGACTTACTTCGTCTCACGGTGGTGAAGGCTATTTCGAAGCAAGATCCGAAGTGCTTTTACATGTCAAAGTTCAGCGAGCGAGGCGTCTTACTGGGGGCATAGAAATTTTTTCTTTGCTATCAATAAGCGCTCGTTGGGTGACCGCGTTGGCCAATTTAGATCTGCTTGGGCCAGCGAGCCAAGTAAAAAAAATTTATTATTATTCGACTTTTTGTTCTTTCTTCTTAGTTTTTTTTTTGTTTTTAGCTCCTATTCCGTGTCTGGGTATATTTTTTTAGGGTGGGTCAAGTCCATTCCATCGGACGAAGAATTCGAGGTCAAGCTTGAGAGACTTCATCAGGGCAACGTCGTTTGGGGTTCGATAACTCCTCTCCGTTTTACTGAAGCGGGGTTGTGGCCACCAACTTCTTGCCCCGCCATCTACAAGAACGAAGATGGTAAGTTCTTTTGTGCGTTCGTTTGATGTTTGAGTATATTTTCATAAATATGCTGGTAATATGTTTTCATGCGTTGTGTTTTTAATTTGCTAAATGTTTTGGGTGTCTTCGGATCTCGTAATACTTAGAAATTATAGATTTTTTTTATGAATTTGCTAAGTATTTCAGATGTACTCGGATCTCGTAACACTTAGAAATTATGGTTTTTTTTAATTTGCTAAGTATTTCTGATGCATTCGGGCCTTGTAATACTTAGAAATTATTTTTACAAATTTACCAAGTATTTTTGATCTCTTATGACCTCGCAATACTTAGAAATCATGAATTATTTATCAATTCGCTAAGTACTTTGAGATCTCTTCAGACCTTGCGATACTTGGAAATGATTATATATATATATATATTTAAATTTACTAAGTATGCGAGATCCATTAAGACCTCGAAATACTTAGAAATCATACTTCTAAATTGGCTAGGTACGCGAGATGCCTTAAGACCCCGCAATACTTGAAAAATTGTTATTCTAAATTTGCTAAGTATGCGGGATCCTTTCTGATCTCGCCGTACTTAGAAATCATTTATTTGTAGTGGCTTTTAGGTTGTCCCCGAGTCACTGTTTAGGGCAGATGCGGAGGTGATTTCGATGTCAACCATTCGTTATTCGCGAGTACACAGACTCGCTGATTCCTTTTTGCGAGGTGAATCGGAAAGAGCGATCTGTGATGGACATTTTTAGGGGTTCGCGCTCCATTTCTATGTCGCGAGGTGTTTGCAAAATGGATCAATTCGAGTTTGTTCTTCACCTGATTTACAGAATGCGGGCTCGAAGCCCGGGGTGGCTCGACATTCGACTTTGATACCACATTGGGATGATAATTTTTTTTATTGTTCGGGGTTGCACCTATGAAGTAGGCTGCCTACGTACATTTATGCAAGGATCAAGCCAATGTAGTTATGTTCATATTGCTTTAACAATAGTATCCTTTCAGGTTTGTAATGTTCCACGACCTTAAAATAAGAATTCCTCCCAGTGTTTCGAGTTCGTAGACCCCGAGATGGACGACTTGGGTGACTTGATAAGAGCCCTCCCAGTTTGGGCCGAGTTTCCCTGCATTTGTTTCTGCGGTGTTTTGGAAAAAAAATTGGAGGCTCAATTCTCCGACTTCGAATTTCTGCATGTTGAAGTTTTTGTTATAGAATTTCAACGCGGCGACTATCCAAGATGGATATTACTATGTTTATGAAATCTTCTTAAGGGAATGTGGGCTTAGATTCCTGATTTATCCTCTTTTGCTAGAATATCTAGATTCTCTAAGTATTTATATCCCACAAATGTGTCCCAATTTTCTTACGACAGTTTCAGGGATGATAACTCTGGCCAAAGAGACATGGGTGAATCTCACTGTTATAGATTTAGCTCGGCTCGACTATGTGAAACGTAATTCGAAACATTCTCCATCTACCTTCTACCTAGCTAAGGTGCTAGGTCGCAGCGTTATAAAAGGTCTCCCCGGGAAGGATCTTCATTGGGGAATGATATATTTTTATTTTGAGGTTAACGAACACTTGGTCGGTTCATTTCATCGTCGTCTTCGGACGGTGTGGGTGTCATCACCCGGTAGTTTTAGCGAGTTGAACTCGCTTCGCCAAAAATTTGATGTATTTTTCTTTATATTTACCTCGTCTATTGTCCTTGCAGCTAAGCTTGGAGCACCGAAGCCGAACAAAGAATTCGAGGATAAGCTTGCTATGCTGCGAGCTGGAAAGTGTAATTGAAAGCATTTCACATCATCTCGATTCTTCGCCGCATGATATTGGCCGAGGTCGAGCTTGGTCCCAACATCCCAAATTGGTAGGCATCGTATACTTGCTTCTTTGATTATTCCCATTATTATGATTGTTTCGCTAATCATGAAGTAAATGTCTTGCGACGGGTGAAGATAGCGCGAGCAATTTAATGGACGACGACATCGAAGATGCTCAGAAGAGCTCAACTCCCAAGGCTGGCGATGGCTCGACTCCTAGCTCGTCGATCCCGGTCATGGAGGAGATCGAAGAGTCCCGTGGGCTTCGAGCCCATCCGTTTGTGGTGGGTGACGATCGGCATGATGATGGTGCAAAGGTGACAGGGATGGAAGGGATTCCCACCTCCGAGACTTTGACCGAGATCGCTCTGCCGAAGATCACAATGAAAAGGAAATTCTGTTGAATTCGATTTTGGAAGCCGAGGTCGTTCCGTCGGCAAAAGACGTCAAATCGGAAGAGATCTTTGTTTAAGGAGGCTGACCTGGCCGCTGTGCCTGAGGATAAATCGGGTGAAAAGGAAGGCGAAGAAGAGGAGAAAGAAAGGAAAGAAAAAGAAAAAAGAAAAATGAGGAGGAGAAGAAGAAGAGCGAGGAGAAGAGGAAGAAAGAGGTAGGAAATTAGGAGGATAAAGAGCGAGCCGAGAAGGAGCGGGTTGAGAAGAGTAAAGGCAAAGTTGCCGAGCTCGAGCATGATGAAGTTGTTCTTCTGGCGGATGCTTCAGGGAAGCAGGCTGCATCTAAGAGTGGCTCTCTAACGATGTCAGGTCCCTCTTCCACATGTTCGGATTTGGTGTCGAATTTGAAATCGAACAAAGTGGTTATCCACTTCGAGCGTGACCATGGAATCTACGAAGATGCGAGCTCGTCGGCATTCTTATTTAGCCAAATTTGGTACACTACCACACCTTTGGGCAAGGTGAGGTCGCTGAAGGGTGCAAATATCTATAGGGGGATGTCGCTTGCGTATACCAAGGTATCATACTTTGCACATTTCACTTTGGTGTGAACAACTGTTTCTCTTGTTGATGTATACTTGTGTATATATTTTAACATGTGTATTTTTTTGTAGTATCAAGCCGAGATCAACAAGGGGGTTTATGTCTATGAGTACAAGATCCGTCAAGCTGAGAAGAATATCCGTGAGATGTCCAAGTCGCATGCTCGAACTGACAGGCACTACTACAAATATAGTTTTTCGGTGCGGATGACTTTTGGGTGCTACTTTTCGCACCTAAAAGTCGCACCAAAAAAGACTTTCAGGTGCAAAAAGTCGCACCCAAAACTCAAACAAGCACTGGAAAATTTTCGCGAATTTTTTTAAAGTTGGGTGCGACTTGTCGCACCCAAAAGTCCGTGAAAACTTTTGGGTGCGACTTAGTCGCACCCAATACTTTATCCAAACTATTAGGTGTGACTTAGTCGCACCCAAATGTCATAAATTTTTCCGCGGTCAAATTTTCCCCTTCTTTTTACAAATATCATTGGGTGCGACTTTGTCGCACCCAAAAGTCTGTGTGCAGGTCATTGGGTGCGACTAGGTCAGGATATAAAACAAATTTTCTCTGCAATTTTCATTCATTTAACCGAGCCTCTCTCTCTCTCTCTCACATTCCGACCATCTCTCTCCGAGTTCTCTCCTACCACCACCACCAGTCCACCGTCTCTCTCCGACCACCACCGACGGGTACCACCACCACCAACGGGTACCCCTCCCGGCCTCTGCTCCTACAGCGAGCAGCCTCCAACAACCTGTCCGGCCGAGCCAAGTCGGCTATAAGGAGATTCACGGCCACCGGTGGACTTCCGAGCAGAGTCTCCACAACGTAGAAGTAGTCTCTCTCTTTCAACGCAACTGGTCCTTCTTCTTCGGTCGAGCTAGCCCTAGCTTTACCAGATCTCACCATTCTCTCCACTGTTTGCGCTCGAGACCCGCTTCATCTCCGCCGTCGCCCGCCTCGGGTTCGGCTTCGGCTTCGGCTCGGGCTCAGGGATTTCAAAACTGTAGGTTTTTTTTTTCCTTTTTCTGTTGGTTTCCATTGATAATCAATATAGTCTCGTTGTGTAGTTTGTTAGTCTGGTTGATTTCGAAACTCTGTGTGCGTGTGTTTTTTTTCTTTCTGTTTCAGTTGGTTTGGCTAAACCCAGGCAGCGACGCCCACGAACTCTCGTGGAACTCTCGGGCTCCGTCGCAGCGCCGCTGTGCCCTCCTGCCTCTCGCAGCCTCGCCGTGCTCAAGCCCCGCCTACAGGTTAGCCTCTCGCATCCCTTTTAATTATGTGTTTTTAATTACTTTAGATTAATTGTAATTAGTATAATTAGTCTAGTAGTTAATTAGTTAGGTAATTAAATATTTAGTTTTATATGTATATGTGTATTAATAATGTAGTTAGTTTGATAATTGTAAATCTTAAATATGATATAATTATTAAAATTGGTAAATATGTAATTGAAATTAATTTGATATAATTATAAAAACTGTTAATTATGTAATTGAAATTAATTTGATATAATTAATGAAATTGGTAAAATTGTTAATGTAATTGAAATTGATTTGATATAATTATTAAAATTGTTAATCATGTAATTGAAATGAATTTGATATAATTATTAAAATTGGTAAAATTGTTTATGTAGTTGTAATTAATTTAGTTAGTAATTTTTTAAGTTGATATAATATAAGTTATTTGTTCAATTGTTAATCATGAAATTGAATTTAGTTGAGTTATTGTATAATTTAGTTTTAATTTACATAGTTTTGATAAATGAGTTGATATTATTGAATTTTTGTTGTAATCGAGCCACAGAGGTTTTATTTAGGGTTTAGTTGATTATGATGATAGTTTTGGATGATTTGTATATGCTTTTTAAATGAGTTTGCAGGTTTTTGGTTTGTTAGAATTATAGGGGAAATTCTGCCGAAATTTCGATAGAGTTTCCAACCAATTATTCTCAAAACCCTAATTTTTTCAATTCGACTTCAGATAACATAAAATTCATAATTTCACCTTTATAGTTCTTCGTCCCTTAGCAATAACTCTTAAGCCGCACTATTGGGCATCAGCGCCAACATAGGTAATCGATTTTAGTCGTCTTCGTCCCTTAGCAACAACTCTTAATAATTGTTAATTTTCCCTTTCATTTAGTGAAATCAATGTCCAATCCAAGTAGAGAATGGATCACCGAGAACAATCGATTGTCCTTGCAGTATAAAATCGGAGTTAATGAATTTATCCGCGCTGCAAGAAGATTTCCGAACGATAATGGCGAATATCGATGTCCATGCAAGCCTTGCAACAACGTGAGATGGCAAGACATTGGGGTTGTAAGGCATCATCTGCTAAACAAAGGGTTTACCCCGGGCTACACAGAATGGTATCATCATGGTGAAGTCGTGCGTTCCGTCTGTCATCTTGAAGAAGTCCACATCGGAGAAACAACCCAGAGAGGAGTAGGAGGAATACATGCTGCTGTGGAGGATATAAGAGATCACGAGGATTTCGACGGTGTTACCGAGCCGGCTCCGAGCGAGGTGCGTGCGGAGGAGCAAGTGGAAGACTTGTTCGCTGAGTTGGAAGCGGAATTGTACCCTGGATGCAAGGAGTTTTCGTCTTTGTCATTCTTGGTTCAGTTGATGCACCTTAAAGTCACGAACCATTGGACGAACAAGTCGTTCACGTAACTGCTGTAGCTCTTGAGGAAGTCTCATCCAGCCAGTAATCGAATACCGGAGAAGCACTATGAGGCAAAAGCAAAGCTGAAGCGTTTCGGCATGGGATACGAGATGATCGACGCGTGCATTAATGACTGTGTCCTATTCCGAAAACATCTCGCGAACGTCGACGTGTGCCCGATATGTAACGAGAGTAGATGGGAGCCAACTGGTAAGAAGATACCGCAAAAGATATTGCGATATTTTCCCTTCAAAGATCGATTGAAGCGACTATACGCATCTCGACACACGGCGCTTCAGATGCAGTGGCATGAAAGAGATCGCGTCAGGGAAGCTGGCGTTCTACAACATCCTGTGGATGGTACAATGTGGAAGAATTTGGATGAGTGATACGCGGGCTTTGCTGCAGAGCCTCGGAACGTGCGGCTTGGGCTAGCTGCAGATGGATTTAACCCGTTTGGGGATATGAATCTATCGTACAGCATGTGGCCTGTAGTACTTACGGCGTACAACTTGCCGCCTTGGTTGTGCATGAAGAAAGAGTACCTGAAGCTCACGCTTCTGATCCCGGGGCCTCATTCACCAGGAAAAGATATGGACGTTTTCTTGCAGCCTGTTGTTGAAGAGCTGAAAGAATTGTGGGAGAATGGAGTCCGCGTTCGTGATGGAGCCAAAGATGAAGTGTTTCGGTTGCGTGTCGCGTTACTCTGGACGATAAACGATTTTTCGGCTAGATCGTATTTATCGGGATGGAGCGGCCAAGGGTATTTCGCTTGCCCTACATGCAACTTTGACACGCCGTCCCTAAAAGTCAGAAACAGGATCGTCTACTACGACCATCGTCGATTCTTGAAAAGGCGTCACCGATTGAGGAAAAGCAACGATCACTACAAAGATAAGCATGAGAAACGAAATAAACCCGAGAAGTTGACTTCGCAAGACATACTCGCTCAGTTGGCTGGTGTTTCTTGCACGACTACTGGCAAACACGCTGCCTTTGTAGGCAAAAAACGAAAGCGAGCTGAGTGCGAACTGAATTGGACCAAGAAAAGAATCTTTTACGAGTTGCCGTATTGGTCTGAGTCGCAGTTGAAACACAACATGGACATGATGCATGTAGAGAAGAACGTGTGCGAGAATCTTCTCGGGACGATGCTCAGCTTGGAAAAGAAGAACTATGACACCGAGAAGGCGAGGCTTGATTTGATGGACTTGGGCATCAAGACCACTTTGCACTTGAAACCAAATGGGGGTGGTTATTACAAACCGCGAGCGTCATACGTTTTGACCCTTGAGCAGATACAGCGATTTACAGAGTTCTTAAAATCTGTCAAATTTCCCGATGGTCTCGCTGGGAATTTAAAAAAAATGTGACAACTGATGGGAAGCTTGCAGGTTTGAAGTCGCATGATTGCCACGTGATCTTGCAAAGATTGTTGGCTGTTGGTATTCACCCTTTTGTGCCACAGCCAATACATGATACGATCACTGAGCTTTGCAACTTTTTCAAGTTGATAAGTTCGAGAACATTAAGAGCCGAAGATCTTGAAAGAGCGCAAGAGTCTATCGTCGAGATCTTATGTAAGCTTGAGATGATATTTCCACTCGCTTTTTTCACGTTCATGGTTCACGTGGCGATGCATCTACCAGAGGAAGCGTTGCACGGCAGCCCGGTGCATATGCGGTGGATGTACCCTTTTGAGAGATACCTTGGGACATTAAAATATTTTGTCAAAAATAGAGCTAGACCAGAAGGCTCTATTGCAGAAGCTTATGTTGTAGAAGAAGCTCTAACGTTCGTTGCAAGGTATCTTGAAGATAAGAAAGTAGTTGATGAAGTTCAAGTGCGAGAGCTCTCCGTTTTTCGATCCGAGATGTGTGTGCCTTATGGGATGATGAACGCGATAGTATTAGACGATGAGCAAAGAGAAAAAGCGGAGTGGTACATCTATACCAACTGTCCTGATGTGGATCTGTATTTGGTGTAAGTAATCGATCCACATGCTTCTCTAAGTTATTTCATTGTTGTATTTTGTTTAAGCAATGTTTTAAACAACAGCGAGCATTTTGATTTCCTGAACGAATCTGGAGTTCGTGATATTGAAGCGGAGTATAGAAAGGGATTCAAAGATTGGTTGCGAATAAGGTAATAACACAATATTGTAGTTTTTTTTTTATAAACACACAAGTGCTAACCAAAGATTTGTTTCGTAATAACCAGATTTTTTAATTGAAAGCTAGTGGCTCTGACGTGTCTGACGAGATCTACTCGCTTTCTATCAGTTCCCTTCAAGTCGCTTATCAATATCCCAACTTCTTTGTTAATGGCGTGAAGTTCATTACTCATCGTCGCGATAATCAACGAGTCACTCAAAATAGCGGTGTATGTGTGCCTGTGGATGATTTCACTTACTACGGTCGGATGGAAGACGTGCTGAATTATAGGTATAATTGTCGTGTTGTATTATTCAAATGTATATGGTACAGTGATAAGCACGATTCTCGACGACTAGTGCACAACGATAAGACTACTGGAGAAACGAGTGCTTTTACCACGAAACAATGGTTTACAGAGGAGCCGTACATACTCACGATTCAGGAGAAACAAGTCTTTTACATCAAAGATCTTGTTTTAGGTGGTAACTGGGAAATCGTTCAGGAATGCAATCATCGAGGGATTTGGGACGTTCCTGAAGTTGACCCCACCACCTTAGCCTCGATTCCGTTGACAACAAAATTGTCAAACATCGATCGTCTGAATCATCGACACGAAATCGAAGATGCTGAGCTAGTAAATATTGTTGGCGATAGTGAGGAAGATGATGATGATCATGAGGAACGCATCGTTTTTGAGGGAGAAGATGTTGATGTTGATATAGGCAGTGATGAATGAGTACTATCTATGTAACCACGGTTTTCCTCCGCCATATGTGAGGTCTTTTAATAAAAAATCAATGGTGTCACCCACGTTTTTGTATGATGTTTTGTGACTTATGTTGTTCACAAATGTTGTTTTATTTTATACGATGTCAATTTACAAATGTTGTTTTCATTTTATAGGATGTCGAACGCTACAAGTTCTGGTGGAGATTCGCCACAGAGACCGGGTTCTCAAAGTCCGCCACAGGAACATGATTCCCAAGGTCCTAAGAAATCAAGGGGACCAACAACTGGCTCGACGTCGGCGCGAGCAACACATGGTGTACTTGGTGCGAATGTGGTCAAGTGGGATCCAATAAACCAAACCTTCTATCAAGAGATAAGGAAATAAAATAAAAAGATTGGACTATTTAACAATCGCCTCGGTGCTTTGGTGAAAGCATATATCCCGCCGACGACTCATGATTGGAGTGAAGTGACGCCCCAAACGTTGGCTGCTATTTTGAGCGCACTTCATTCTGAGTTCAGATTTGTGTACACGGATGCTGATACCGGCGATGATCTGCATGCGGATTGCTTTAAGAATACGATTGATCAGGCTATCATTCAGAATGCCAAGATCAGGCGACGCAACCAGAAGTCCAAGCTATCAGAGAAGTTCAGGTTGGAGTTTTGCGGGAGCAAAGAAAACGCTAAGGCGGAAACACCACCGGGATATAAGAAAGAGGATTGGGAGGCCGTGGTAGACGAGTTCCTAACTGACGATTGGAAGGTACGTAATGTACGATTGTAATAAATCATAATATCTTTATTAGATTGAATAATGACACAATTAATTATTTGCAGAAAAAGTCTAATCGCAACAAGGAGAATTCGAAGAAGAAGAAGACGAGGTCGACTCAAGGATCTCTTTCTTTCTTGGCTCATCGTCATTTGAACATAAGTTATTCTAATTTTGAAATACTTAATTTGAAATAAATTCAATACTTACATTTTCATAACAATTGCAGAGTAAGGACGATGAGACTTTGGGCTCCGCATTAGATACGTGGGAGTAAAAGCACTATAATAGAAAAAGTGAATGGACGACATATTGGGCGAGACGAGCACATGTAAGTCATATGTGATAATTACGATTACGTTACTTACATAATAATTAATTTTCATAATTTTTTTTATGTGTAAAGGCGCAGATAGTTACTCTAGTGGCGGATCTTCGACGACAAGCAGAAGAGCAAGGCGTAGTATTTGACCAGAGCGACGCAGAGGAGCACGTGATGCTAGACATTCTCGGGAACCATCAAGATTGGTATGTTGGAATAGGTCCAGTGGTCCCGAGATCATCTTGGGCTATTGCTCAGGCTCAGGACGAAAGCTCTTCGTCAGGTTCGTCATCGCGGTGCGTTCGAGATCCAGTGGTTGGCGAGCTCCAGGCTCAGTTGGCGGCACAACAAGTTGCTATGGAGGAGATGAGGCGAGCCTCGCAACAGCAGATGGAGGAGATGCAGCAACAAATGTTCGCGTTCACGCATCAGTTTTCACCCTTGCCTCAGATGTCGCCTGGCACGATGCCACAGATGCCTCAGATGTCACCCGACATGTTGCCACGGATGCCTTAGACGATGCCGTCGCCTCAAATGCACCCGTCGCCTCAGTGCACCCTATGCATCAGACAACGCCGCCATCAGTTTCAATGACAGATGCTCAGACGACGCCGCCAGCTTCAGCAGAGTTCCAACGAGAGCGTACGAGCGGCAGTGCACGAGGAGGTAGCAGCAGTTCCGGAGGAAGATTTGGCGGAAGAGGGAGTAAAACATTCAAGGATTGGTTTACAAACCGAGGAAAGGGAAAAGGGAAAGGGAAATGGAAAAGATAAAGAAAAAGATTGAACATTTTTTTAATTATTTGTCGTACATTATAATTATTATTGTAATCGAAGAACAAACAGTTAATTTTTATTATTATTATTATGAATATTAATTAATGAATTTTTTAATTAATAAACTATTCAGTACATATTATTTGATTACAATCATAGAATTTATAAGCATAACAAAACAAAAAACAAATTAAAAAAAATACTATCGGGTGCGACTATCCGCACCCGAAAATGAAGCGGGTAGACCTTTGGGTGCGAATAGTCGCACCCAAAGGTCAATATTCCCCGCCAAATTATGGCGGGAAGACCATTGGGTGCGAATTTTCGCACCCAATAGTTTGGTGGTAAGGCCATTGGGTGCGACTTGTCGCACCCAAAGGTTTGGCGTGTAGGCGTTTGGGTGCGACCTGTCGCACCCAAAGGTTTGGCGGGTAGGCCTTTGGGTGTGACAAGTCGCACCCAATGGCCTTCCCGCGGACTTTTTTGCAACACTTTTCTGACTTATGGGTGCGAATGTGGGTGCGAAAAGCCGCACCTAAAAAGTCGCACCTAAAAGTCATGACCATCGGGTGCGACTTTTCGCACCCACGACCTTTAGGTGCGAACTTTCGGCTGCGGAAAAGTCGCACCTAAAGATATCATTGGGTGCAACTTTTGACTTTTAGGTGCGAAAAAAATCGCACCCAATGCTGTTTTTTGTACTAGTGAGGCTCACGGCTGAAGTCGCCTCCTTTAGTGATAAGCTCAAGGAGTGTAAGGCCAAACTGGATGAAAGGATGCTGACTCTAGATATTAAAAGATCTCGCGCCGAGATGGAGGATAAGTCTCGTTAGCTCAGTATTTCCACTGCCTAAGTCAAGGAGCTCGAGGGTCAGGTCGCCCGCTTGGAAGAAGTGAGCAAGGTCTTTTCTATGAGCGATGTCCAGGTCATTGCCGAACTCAGGAGGGTGAATCCTTATGTCGCTCAGCTTCATCGTGGCGCACATGCGGTCAAGGCTAAGGTTACTTGGTCGGGGAGAAAAGCTGCCTCTGCGAAGTACAAGAGAATCATTGCCAAATACCGTGATCATCTCGTCGCTCGGGACAAGAGGGCCAAGATCTAGCGTAAGTTGGATCAATGTTGTGCTACGGTCGGGGTGCTTAAAGACGTGATGCAAAATGAACTCGAAGACGCGCCTGTTGTGAAATAACTGGTGCACGTAAGCGTACGTGTGTCGCTCAAGTAATATAGAATGTAAATTCGAGTATCGTACCCACAGAGACTAGTGAAATAGCGATTTCCTAAAACTTGATGCTAATTAACTCCAAGTAAAATTAAGAAGATGTTTGTAACAAGAGTAACAATAAACTAAAGCAGAGAATTAAATACGAGTTTTGCAAGAAGAGAAAGTAGGGGTCACGATTTCACCGGAACTAACTAGGTTGGCGGTTTCGGGGTTGAACAACAGAATCTACTCCTATGGATGCTAATCTCACTCTCTCAAAATTATTCACTAGCCTCTCTCGAGTGTTCTAGCAAACCTATGTAATTGACGGATTATTATCCTCTCGGCATCTAATCCTATTAAAATAGTCACACGCAATGAAACAAGAGTTCAAACGATTACATAAATTGCCTAGATTTTCTAACCTAGGATCAACTATGAAGATATGAACAAAAACACGATTATTTACTCTATCTCGAGTAGCTAAACAATCCTAGATAACAACTCTAATGGTGATCAAACATTAGAAAGCATAAGGAACAATTCATATAAAGCAATCTATAGTAATGAAGCAAACAATAATTATCTAACCCTAACGAACCCCAACCATTATCAATCCCGGCTACATCGCAACCCCATAAGAAACTTAGCTCTTAATGGTGTTCATAATCTCAACGCTAAACATAACAGAATAATTAAAAGCAATAAAATAAAGATTGTAACCAAAAGAGAATTCATATTAAATAAAATTGATGTTCAACAATAATTTAGAGCAATAAAATAAATAAAATAAGAGAAGAAAGAAGAACGAATGAATTTGGAGAAGGAGAACTCGTCGGGTTGTCAATTCTGTTGAAGAATGCCTTTTTTCTCTTTCAAAAGCTCTCAAGAACAACCAAACAATAAAAGAGAAACTTAAACAAAAGGGAAGATGTGTTTTTGAGAGCTTAAAGTCAAATATATAGGTCAAGGGGTGATTTTCGGAGCATATTGGGCCTTTAGAATGGTTCAAATGGCCCAAAAACATCAAAAACAGAAGGAAAGTCCGTCAAAATCCGAAGGAACACGCGGTGCGTGTCAAATCCTCGTGGCGCGTGTCAAATCCTCGCGGCGCGCACTGGTAGTCTGGAGAACCTCGTGGCGCGAGGATACTTCCGGACGCGCGCACTGTTTTTGTATCAGCCATATCTTCTTGCTCCGATGTCCGATTTTCGCAAATAAGTATGAGTTGGAAAGCTAAGAGATAGCTCTATCCAATGATGGAAATAATTTAACCATAATGCAGAAGAAGACGCCATGTTTCTTGATTAGCTCTAACTCATCCGAAAAATTTTCAAATCATCTCAAAGTTGCTCTATTGCCCTTAAAACACTTTTAGATCATGAAAACCTATAATAACACATAAAAAACACAAAATATATCAGAAACACTTAAGGATTCGCTTCGATTCAAGTACGAGAACGAGCGATTTGTACGTATAAAACGCACTCATCAGCGCCTGGCGACCTACAAGAGGCCAAGGAAGATATTGACAAATTCACCTTGGCTCTCTCGGCTGAGCTTCTTCCTTCCCTTGCAGATGCTGAAGACGTTGTCTTTACTCCGTATTCTGAGAGGGTATCTCATGATGACGTTCATGAGGATACATCCATCGGGGTGGAGATCGACTAGTATGGATTGAATTTGGTGCAACCGAGCACAAAACTTGCAAGCATTGCTGATGAGCCCAACGTTAGTTTACATCCGATCGAGGTTGAGATGGATGTGACCCTATCTAGGGAGCCAGTCGAGGGTGCACAGTGATCGGGATCAAGTTTCAATTGTTACTTTTATTTGCTCTTTTCTTCATTTTTTAATAATCCTTTAATATTTTGTCTTTTCTTGGGCCCGTTGTTTTTGGCCAAGACTTATCTGATTGTAATAATTTTTGGATACGATGAGTTCGGCCATGGGGTCGTTTTCGCCATACTGTACTTTGCTACTGCAGTCAATTTTTAGGTCGACTTACTTTTGTGAATGCGTTTCTTCACATTCTCGATTCCATGAATCATTTGTGCTCTGTTTTTTTAGCTTGATATATTTTTCCGGTCGAGAGAATTTCTCTAGATTTTGCCAATTTCAGTTCGGCTTTATTGGTTCGTCGATCTAAAATGCTTATTTTTTAAAACAAAATTTATCCAGTATTTCAGTTCGACTTTATCTCTTCATCTGAAATGCTTATTTTTTTTAAACAAAATTTGTCAAGTATTTCAATTCGACTTCATCACTTCATCGATCTGAAATGCTTATTATCGAAAACAAAATTTGTTAAGTATTTTAGTTCGACTTTATCACTTTGTCGATCTGAAATGCTTATTTTGAAAACAAAATTTGTTAAGTATTTCAGTTTGACATTATCACTTCGTCGATCTGAAATGGTTATTTTTCAATACAAAATTTGTTAACTATTTCGGTTCGACTTTATCTCTTCGTCGATATGAAATGCTTATTTTTTAAAAATAAATTTGTTAAGCATTTCAGTTTGACTTTATCACTTCGTTGATTTGAAATGCTTATTTTTTTAAAACGAAATTTTGTTAAGTATTTTAGTTTATCGCTTCGTCAATCTAAAATGCTTATTTTTTAAAACAATATTTGTTAATTATTTCAGTTCGACTTTATCACTTCGTTGATTTGAAATGCTTATTTGAAAACAAAATTTGTTAAGTATTTCAGTTCGACTTTATCAATTCGTCGATCTGAAATGCTTATTTGAAAACAAAATTTGTTAAGTATTTCAGTTTGACTTTATCACTTGGTCGATCTAAATGCTTATATTTTAAAACAAATTTGTTGTATTTCAGTTCAACTTTATCACCTCGTCGATCCGAAATGATTATTTTTTAAAACAAATTTGTTTATTATTTTAGTTCAACTTCATCACTTCGTCAATCTGAAATGCTTATTTTCAAAAACAAAATTGGTTAAGTATTTCAGTTCGACTTTATCACTTCGTCACTCTGAAATGCTTATTTTAGAAAATGAAATTTGTTAAGTATTTCAATTCGAATTTATTGCTTCGTCGATTCGAAATACTTATTTTTGAAAATAAAATTTGTTAAGTACTTCTGTCTGATTTTTGTCTTTTTGAGCCGAAGTTTTTATTCTTGCAGTAGTTAAGTATTTTGGTCCGGTTTTGTCAGTGCTAGTCTGAAAATTCTTGAATTCAGTGCCATGTTCATTTTGTCACATTGAAATTTACAAAGTATCTGAATAACCTCGTTTCTTGGCGGAGATTCGAATATTTTGATGGCTTCGGCGCCCATGGGAATCCGGTTGTGGTTCGGTGTTCCTATATCACTTTACCATGCGTATCGAAGTATTTTCGTTTCCTATGGACACTCTTTGATCGCATTGAGAGCCTCGATGCTTGTAGGAGTTAAAGGTTCGGCCTTGTCCCTTGCATAGATTTATGATCCGATAAGGTATTTTTTATAGGGGCACCTAGGCGGGATCAAGAGTTCGTTACTCGGCACAGATGAAGTCAATGCTGTTTTTGGCGGTATGGGGGCTGGACCTTGAGGACAAGGTTGCCTACGTATCCAATGAATGAGATCAAGGCGTTATGTAGTTCGATTATGGGGTCTACATTGTTAAACATAGTATTTTTTTAGGTTTATGATGTTCCAAGATCTTAAAACGGGGGTTCCACTTAGGGTCTCTAGTTCAGAAACTCTTGGGTGGACCACTTTCATTACGCGATACGGTCCTTCCCAATTTGCTCCAGACTTCTTGGCATTGGATTATGCAGTGTTCTGGAAGAATTTCCAGAGAACAAGGTCTCCCGCATCGAAGTTACAATGATATAGGTTCTTGTTGTAGTATTTAGCGGTACTTTTATGATATTACGACATTATGATCATGGCATGCGCTCTCCTTTCGTCGATTAAGTCGAGATAGTCGGAGAGTGCCAAGTTGGTGGCGTCCTTGTTCCTGTGGGCGTACATCGTCCTAATAGTTTGGACTTCGTGTTCCATGGGTATTACCGATTCGACACCGTATACTAGTGAGAATGGTATTTCCCCGGTAGGATGCCTTGGACTGGAGTGATAAGCCCAGAGGGTTCTTGGTAATTCATTGACCCATCGACCTTTCTTGGCATCGAGTCTCTTCTTCAAAGAGCTCACTATTGTTTTGTTTGTGGCCTCGGCGTGACCATTGCCTTGAGGGTACCTTGGCGTTAAAATTCTAAGCTCGATTCCTTGATTGAAGCAGAATTGTCTAAACCTTTTAGATATAAATTAAGCACCATTGTCAACGACAATTTCTTGGGGTGTTCCTTGCCGACACACGATGTTTTTCCAAATGAAGTTTTGGACATTTGTGTCTTTTATCAAAGGGAAAGCTTCTGCCTCCATCCATTTAGAGAAATAGTCAATTAAGACTAGAAGGAACTTTAGTCCTCCGGGAGCGGTAGGCATAGGTCCAACTATGTCCATTGACCATTTCACTCTTCGGCTGGCTGCTTGATATTCGGGGCGTGCTTTTGGCATCTTCCGTAATGTTGGGAGTGCTTTTCGTAGTCTTCAATCATTATAGGCCATAAATACCCTTGCCTTTTAATCCTGATGGCCAGGGATATTCCTCCGGCTCCATTTCGTGTACTTCGGAGAGGATATGGGCTGATTCGCTCTTGTACACGCATTGTAGGTAGGGACTGGCGAAACTCCTTTTGAAGAGAATGCCATCGATTATGCAAATTCTGGCGTGTATTTATCTCAATTTGCATCTTTTTAGCTTATCGTTTGGGGCATTTCCACTAGTGATATATTTTAAAATCTCGTCTCTCCAGTCCCCCACTTTATTGTCATTATTGAATCAACAATAATGGTGATAGAAGGTTGTTTAATTGTCTCGTTTAGGATGATCCTAGTGAGTTATAGGTATGATGCGTCGGGGACGTATTGTCTCCTCTAAGAATTCTTGTGAGTTTGAAGATATCGATTTTTTTTTGCTAAATCTCGTATTATCTTTACGTAAGTTTCTATGCATTCGTCGCGTGTTTCAAACTCTCCGCTAAACTGGTTGGCAACTAGTTGTGAGTCGCAGTACGCATTTACCTTTTTGGCTCCGCAAGCTTTTGCCAATTGCATTCAGGCAATAAGGGCTTCATACTTGGCTTTGTTGTTTGAAGCAACAAAGTAGAGTCGGAATGATTGTTCAATTACTTCACCGTGGGGTGATACTATGTGTATGCCTACTCTAGACCCTTGTTCCGAAGAGGCGCCGTCCACGTTCAAGGTCTAAACCCCGTTATCGATTTTGTCCTTGGGTTCATCCCTTGGTAATTCTATAAGGGAAAGGGCCAAGAATTTTGATTTCGCACGTGTTCTTGCTCGAAACTTGATGTTGTTCTTGCTGAGTTCGACTGCCCACTTAGTTAATCTTCCAGATGGTTTGGGCTGTGGAGGAAAGCTCTTAGTGGCTGAGTTGTCATTACGATGATCGTATGCGACTGGAAGTATGGTCTCAATTTTCTAGCAGCAATGACTACATCTAGTGCTAATTTTTTCATGGCGGGATACCTTGTTTCGGCGTTGACCAGGGATTTGCTGATATAGAATACCGACTTTTGGTCTCCTCGATCCTTCGTACCAATACACCGCTTACGGCCGCATGAGATACTGCGACGTATAGGTAAAGAGGTTCTCCATTTACAGGCTTAGCTAACATTGGAGGAGTGGTCAAATGTTCCTTGAGCTGAGTAAATGCTTCTTCACATTTCTCGTTCAACTCTGCCTTTTTATTAGCTTTGAGTAAGCTGTAAAAAGGCAAGCGCGGTTGAACGTGATATGAATCGGTTCAACGCGACGATCCTCCCAGTTAACCTTTGCACTTCTCGACGATTTCGAGGTGACGAAATACTTCTCAATGTGTTAAAATGGTTGGAATTCGCCTCGATTCCTTGTTGTGTAACTAAGTAACCGAGAAATTTTCCTGAGGAAACCCCAAATGAGCAATTAGTGAGGTTTAACTTCATTTGATACTTGTTCAGTATCTCGAAGCATTTTTCTAAGTATCCGACGTGATCTGTTTCTCGGAGCGACTTGACAAACATATCATCGATGTAAACTTCCATGTTTTTTCTAATTTTCTCGGCAAACATTTCGTTTACAAGTCGTTGATAGGTGGCATCGACATTTTTTAGACCGAAGGGCATTACTTTATAATAGTAGATCCCTTGGACCATGATGAAAGCCGTTTTCTCTTGGTCCTCGGGATGCATCATGATTTGGTTGTATCCTAAGAATACGTCCATGAATGAGAGCATTTTGTGCCCCCATCATGGCCTCGACGAGCTGATCGATGTACGGTTGGGGAAAGCCACCCTTAGAACAAGCTTTGTTCAGATCGGTGAAATCGATGCAAATACGTCACTTATCGTAGCCAATCCGAATATTTCACCTCCAGGATTGATCCTGCCTTTAGTAGTCATTCCATCTCATCGTTGATAACTTTGGCCCTGTCCGGACTGAGTTTTCTTCTCTTATGCTTTACAGGCTTAAAGCTTGGGTTGGCGTTGAGTTGATGAGATGCAACGTTGATGCTTTTACTTGGCATGTCCTCTATCGTCCATGCGAACGTGCTCTTGTTTCTTTTTAAGAAGGTTATGATTTCCCTTCTCATGCTACCTTTTAGCTCGGCTCTGATTCCTACGCAATGGTCAGGATTGATGCCATCGAGCTGAACTTGGATGGTCAATTCGAGGCGGGGAGAGTCCTGTTCTTCCAAACATTCTTCTTCCATCTCTGCACTTTGGGGAGGGACGAAGTCGGTGATGGTCATTAATTGCTATTGAACGCCATCGTCTTTCTCCGTTTATATCTTGTAGTTGCTCATGTAGCATATTCGTGATGCTTCTTGGCTACCACAGATTTCCTTGACCCCTTCTAGAGTTGGAAAATGTAAGCATTGGTGGTAAGTAGATGGTACGACTTTCATGTCGTGGATCCATGGTCGTCCCAATATTATATTAAATGGGGACGGATAGTTGAGGACCACAAACTCGATAATCCTATTAATTCTGGCCGTACTGATGGGGAGCTTAATCACCCCCATGGATGGTGAGTCAGTTCCGTGGATTCCATTTCAATGTTCGATTCATCGACATTCATTTTCTTCAGTGTGTTTATGATGATGGCATCCATCGAGCTTTGTCCATCGACTAGAATTCGTGCCACAATACAGTTAGATACGTTCAACTCGATTATTAGAGTATCGTCATGTGGCGTGGCTAGTCTCCTTGCTTCACAATCTTTGAAAGAGATCAAGGTCTCTTCTTTGTCTCCAAAGTCATGCGCTTTAGGAGTGTTTTTCAATTTGTGCTGATGCGCTTTGATGGAGTTGATTGATTCTCTACAAAACTTTGAACCCCCTATGATGCAGTTTATTCTTGGCTTTGTTTGAGAATCGGAATGAGTGTTTTCCTCATTGCCTACTCCTTTTTCCAGGAGAAGGATTTCCTCTAGGTTATGAGTTAAAATTCTTCTTTTTAGGAGGAAGTCCTAAGTTGATTCCTTTCAGCTCGCCCTTGGTGAATTTTTTGGCTAATACCCTCCTCATTGTTTTGCAATTAAGGTTGGCGTGTCCATTGCTCTTGTGGAAGTCATAATAAGCATCGGGGTCTCGGGTCCATTTCTTGTTGAAAATTCTGGCGCGGTCTCCGTCATTTACGTTGAATGCAAAACCAGGTGGAGCATCCGCTTTTTTGGAGGTTCCATTCCTTTTCTTGTTTTGTCATCCTCCTTGCGGCTGGGATCCCCTTGAGTTGGGACTCACATGAGGGATTCTCTTGACGTTATGTTTTTTTAGCTAAGATGCTCATTTCTTCCTTAAGACTTGCAAAATTTGATGCACAGTGAATCGCATCTTCAATGGTAGATGGTCTATTGACCGTCATTTCCTCACGGAAATGAGAGTCGTTCCACAAGTCATTCTTTAGGGAAGTCAAGGCTGAATCGTTATCAATGTTCAGGATCTTTGCCATGACGCATTTGAAGCGGGTCATGTCGCTCTTGTGGGTCTCGAAATCGGTCTGCTCTGTGTTCCACAGATTAGCCATGGTTGCATAATCTTAGATAAGCATAGAGTAGTGTTTGAGGAACTCGGTGGATAAATTTTGAAAATTTCCTCAAGTCTTGAGAACCTGTTGTCGCACGAAAATGAACAACGATTTAAAGCTTCGGGCGATTAGATCAAAGGCCGAACCAAGTGGCCGTACCCGAGCCAAGGGTGTGAACTCGAAAGTCTCGAGTTGAAATTTCTCCATTCGGAGGTGTTCTTTGAGGAGAGAAGAGGGTAAATGGAGGGTGTGACTGTGCTTCTTGTGAGCTGCATACGTACCAGCGTTGCGGGATCAAGTCGGAACGTAGTTCAAGGTTTGTGTATACGGTGTGTGAGGCGTGGAGCCTGGATGGTGTGCTCGACAGAGAAGACAGAGTGTGGAGGAGTCCTCGACGATGTCTCGGGACTCTAGGATCGAGTGACCCGAGAGAGAATATGTGCTTTCTCTCTTTGGAGACGTATGAGATTCTCAGTGGAGAATTCTGGACGCAGCTTTGTGCGATGGACGCGTAGGGGATTTTTACTGAAAATCCCAGACGCAGCTTATGCGTTGGACGCCTAGGAGATTTTTAGTAGAAAACCCTGAGCGCAGCTTGTGCGCTATATTAAGCGCTTGATCAGAGGAAATTGTGCTAAGAAAGTCTCCGACAGTGTTTCAAAACTCTGAGAGCGAGTAATATTGTAGATAAATAAATCTGTTTATCTCCCTCACTGAGAGGGGGTATTTATAGTGAATGAGAAAGCCTAGGAGGGCCTCTGGACGCACCTCGAGGAGCGAGCCGCAGGTTTCGGGCGCGCGAGGCAATTTCGGGGCGCACACGCAGTGCGCGGGAGCACATGCGGGTGCACAGCGCGAGAGTGGTGCGCTAGGTGCTTTGCGCGCAGCCCACTAGCTCTTTTGAGGAGCACACCGAGCGCGCGCTCCTTTTAAGGAGTGCGTGATGGAGACTCCTTGCTCCATGTGGGAGCTTGGGCTTGGACTTTTCGGGCCGTTTGGATGGGCCTTTGCCGTCTTGTGACCTTGGCAGGTTTTTTGAGTGGCCCGGCCCGTTGGGCCTTTAGAGTTTGGGATTTCGTACAAATCGCGTCAAACTTAATGTTTCAGGTTTTCGGAGAACGACCGACAACATTAGCCCCCGAAGTTCATCGCTCGGGAGGTCCGAGCGAAGAACTTTAGTTGTTTTACGCCGGGTGGTTGAGGAAAACTGATTTCCACGAGCTTCGCCATCGCAAAAATTTCCTCTTTTGTTTTCGTAGGGTCGCGCGACGCGCGTCGGGTCTGCGCGACGCGCCGCGCGTGCGTGGGTTGTCGGCTCAAAGAGGATTTTTTTTCCTTTTTTTTTCTTGTTTCCTTTTCCCTCCATTGTTGGAGTAGGATTAGGATTCCTACTTTTGGAATCCAACTTTTCCACCCCCTCTGTGCCTATAAATAAGACCATCGTTCTACATATTTTTCACAACTGCACGAGCTTTTTCTCACTTTTCCATCTCTCTTCACTAGTGCATAATGGAAATTCCATTCCCTTTCTCAACCGAAGATCTCGAGGTGGATTTTTCTCACTTGCTTCAGGACTCTGAGCATGCAGAGAGCGATCTATTTTTGCACGTGGATGAGGATCCGAGTGAAGTCGAGTAGTGGCTCAAAGTGGGCGAGGTAGGCGCGACTGCGCCCGTCACTCAGCCTATGGAGCGGGAGGAGGTGCGAGCGCTGACTTGGCATGGCGCAGATGATTGACCCGGTCGGCGTGGTGCATCGGGAGAAGTTACACCCCGCTTCGTGATCAACCTGGTTGATGAGGGAGCGTGCGACGCGCCAAAGTCTGGCGCGCTGTGCCGAGTGTCCGACTTGGACGCTTTGAGTGTGCCGAAGGAAGGTGTTGATGCCGCTTTGCTGGCTTTACCAGAGTCAATTCTCGACGAGATCGAATGTGTGGACATATTTGGGCCAGAATCGGCTGATCTCGGCGGCGACTCGGAGACTTGTCCGGGGGGTAGGAGTTCTGCCGTGGAGCGCCCAGGGAAGATGATGATGACTGCCTCAGCCTTTTTGAGGGGCGAAGACTCTCCTACGGGGCCAAGGCGTGATAGCTTCGAGGTCTTAGACGCGGAGTCGAATGTGTTGGCAAAGTCTTTGGAGAGGACGAAGTGGTATCCCACGGAAGGCTTTGCTGCTCCCGAGGGCTTTGACTGCTCGGGGATCGATTGACCGAGCACAATCACCTACCGAGCGTACGTCGATCTCAGGGAGGCATACGACATTCTGATGTCCGTGGCGATTCTCCGTCCTTTGGCGGATGATCGACCATTCTTCCCGCGATTTGGGTTTACTTTGGTGGCCGTGGTGAGCCTTCAGTGCAAGTTATGATTGCCTGTCAGATGAGTCCGGCGTTCTACCGTTTGGTGGCAATGTGCCACATGGAATGGCATTGCCAAACCAAGCAGGTCATGACCGTGGACGATTTCTGTAATCTTGTCGCGGCCTTTCCCGCGTCGGGGCAGCCCGACTATAATATGACCCGTGCTCGCCATAACACCAAGCTGATGACAGACACCGAGACCCCTAGTAGGAAGGCGTGGGTGTGGGTCTTGGTCGAGGCCTTTGGAGCGGCGTCACTTCGTTTCGGTCCTCTGGCTGACTTTTCCGCCGACGCGGGAGCAGATAGTCTCGAGTTTGTGAAGAAGATCCGAGGCATGTCGGAGGCTCGGAAAGCTGACGAGTGGTTTCGTTCGCCCGAGTTGATGCTAAGAGAGTTTAACTTTATGCTTACAGATTCCCCTTTGTGCCTTCTCTTCTACCATGAACGACATGATCAGTCTGTTGCCATATTTTTCTCTACATGATGAGAACGTAAAAGTGGATATCGGGGAGCACTAGCTGTTTGAAGGTGACAAAAGAGTTTGTCGTGGACTGGTTAGAAAAATCTTCCTGCCCAAGCTAGACTATATCAACTTCTTCATGGATCTCTTTTACAAATATGTGGAACCTAAACAAAGGTCTAGAGATCATTCAGCTGGCCTCTCGCAAGTTTTTCTTCTCATCTTATGTTCAATAAAATAAGGAACGAGTCCAAATAAATAGCCTTGGCTCTTAGATAATTCATTGTTAAATCTCAAAGCGTCCAATGTTGAAGACGAATGAAATGATGAAAATTTCCATTTTATCAACCTTTGGATTCAAAGCCAATCAATTTTTATGTTTGCAGTGATGTTACCCATCTATTTCTTTATTGGTAACCAGGTCGTGCAAGTATTGGTGGTGGAATCTGATGGCAATGTGAACTGCTTAGGCAGATCCATCCGAGAGCAATTTGACATCACGAGGCTTCTGAATCGAGTCTGAATTTTGTTTGGGTGGATAAGGCGAGATCGACTGGGTTGACTTATAAAATGAAGATCTTCCAAAGTTGTTCTTCATTTGGAAAAAATATGGTGATGCAAACAAGGCCAAATAGATCATGTTCAAGGGGCGTTGCCTAAAAACTTTTGTAAACCCAATTCAGGTTTTACGAGGAGGGATAGACTGTTTAGTATAGTGGCTAAGCTGATGGTTAGTCCATAAGTAATGAGTCGACTTCCATCAACTTTTCTTACTCGGAAAATAGCATGAGGCATCATTCTTGGCATACTTTGGCTATCTCTGATATACCAATTTCTAATTGTGGGTCTTCCGTGATTGGCAGCAATAGTGTTAGACATAGGGTAACACACTAGAACAAAAGGTCTTTTAGTTGCAACAATTTATGCATCTAAAGGTCTAAGTATCACATCTAAATGTCTTTTAGATGTGACATTAGATGCGACAATTGTCGCATCTAATACTTCGCATCTAAAAGTATTGGTTGCGATATGTCGCATCTAATGTTGCATCCAGTTGGTAGTAAAAATAGTAGTTTAGATCTACCCCTGAAATGAATTGGACCATTACAAATAAAAAAATTAACATTTAAATCTATCATCCGAACAAATTCTCCGATATAAATGGCGAAGGTCTGCAATGATCTACTTTGTTTGGTACAAATTTCTTATCATTAAAATAACAATGAAACGCATTAGACATCATCTGATTTGTAGCCTTAACCATAACTGAGGACTGGGCTTCCATCGCATCGTTCCTGAATATATAGAAGTGGAAAAACTTAACACTCTGTCTATCTACTAATATTCAAATATTAATTGAAACTAGAGCTCAAAACACGAGTTGAGGGTCTTGATCAAAGTATAAAGCAATAAGCCCATAAACTAAAAAATCCACACCCAAAAAGGTTTTTCCATAATAGAAAAAAATTGATATTGTTAGAGTTGTTTACTACAATCTTTCAACACATGCGAAAACAGGTATACTAAATCCCTTTGGTGTTTAGAACACACAAAAGTTATCGTGTTACAAGCAAGGACAGAGCTAAAGTCTAAACTTAAAGGGGGGGGGGGGGGGGGGGGAGGGCTAATTTGTAAATTTTCAAGGTAGAAATATGAGAAAGAAATTAAATTTGGGTAATAAGTGTAAAAAAATTTTGGAGGGAAGGGGGGGGGGGGGGGGGTGTTAATACCTTGATGGGCCTTCATTGCCTCTGTAGCTGGTTACAAGTAAGAGCCCTTTGAAAATTTTTGACATTTTACATTGATAATAACAGTGACAAGGTATCCACTCTCAATAATCTGAATATCATACGAAGTTGCTTAAACTCGGACAAGGTAACACAAAATTTTTCCTTAACTGCATGATATGAGGGTCTTGTGACATAAGAATTTGGACACTAAATATTCTCCTAGAAATACTAATGAAGATGTTGAATAAAACTAGATACATTAAGACTCCTAGAGTGACGGCTATTTAAATACTCAAAGCCTCAAATTCACACATGTGATGGTAAATTCATAATTACATCAATCCTGAATGAATACACAATTCCTTGCGACGCTTCATGGCATTTAAAATTTAGTGGGAAAGATCCTAAGTGGTGGGGGAATTACCTAACGATTGGTGCCATGATTGTGTCATTAGACCTGTGAGTTTCACATATATGGAATTTGTGTACAAGATTGTTGAAAAGCAATGTATGTCGTGTGGATGTAAGAAATACCCACTCCTCTAAAACATTTCCAAGAAGTCCAAGCCCAATGAGCCCGACACCAGCAAATGAGATCAACCCAACCACATGATTAGGCCATCACTCCGAGACCTAAGTCCAGTCCGCCCAAGTAGTATCAGTTATCTACCAAGACCAAGTCTGAACCTTTAGGTCGTCAGCCCGGAAGAAGCGGTCCTCTCCCTACGTTCTTGCCATCCAAGCTCCCGCCAGCACACATGCGCCATTTCGAACTCCTCCAGGCCAACCACGTGTAATTTAGATCGATGACAAAGCTTCATCGACCTCAGCTATAAATAAACGAAGACCAGGATTTCTCGAGCACTTGATACATTTTGATTTATCTCTATTTTCTTGAGTTATTATTTCTCTAACTTTTGTTGAGCTCGCCAGTTCATAGTCCGAGCTCGATCATCTCTATCGCTTGCTGAATCATTTTATAATAAAATCGTCTGCTTCATTTTTTTTGTCTTTAAATTTAGTTTTCATCTTTGTTGTCAAGGTTTATTTCAATTCTCATACGACGAATTCTTGAGATCCACACAAATACAAATAAATACGATACACAAATATATATATTATATAGTTTCGTGATTGTTGAGAGACCAAATTCGACATCAACATATTACATCATGCTTTATTCTTGGGTGCCAGATAAATAAAATGGGCCCGATACTCATAGGATGAATTCTAGTGAATGAAATTCGTAAACAAAGTATTGTGACATGTTTAATATACCTCACTTGGCGCATGCCTCCCAACTCACGCATAAGGGCCTCACGGAATGGTAGGGCGTAAAGTGCAACCTAATCCTACGATAGGGCATTGGCCAGTCTTGTCCTACCCTAGCATAGGACACGACTACGATGGCTGTGGGAGCGAGACCGCGCCTCCTCCGCGCGTCGAGCTTGGCTGATGAGCCCAACCTCCTCATTGTCTCATTCTCGGTGTATGGCTTGCAAATTTGATCTCCCTTGATCGATATCAGCCCATTCATCGAGAATAACTTTTCAAAGTTGAGCTCACAGATTTAATCTCCCTTGATTAAAAATAAATCCCCTACTTCGAAGTCTCGTGACGAGATCTTCGTTCTTTGATTACAATAATAAACCATTCTTCAAGATCTTTGGGATCCTTGCGTTCTTAAGTCTTTTAAACCATTCTCCAGATTCAGAAGGACAAATGTGTCGGCCAACTCTATTGCCTCACAATTATTTCGACAAGGCGTTAGAATAATTTTCACTCTTTTTGGAAGCGAGGTTGTCAAACTTTCTCTATGGGAAAGAGATAATTATGAGCTACCTTAGCTAATGAGATAGCTTGTTCGACTTTCCAATAAAGCTATCATATTTTTAGCTTTTCCAAGCTTGCCATGATTTGATTAAATCACATATTCATTTGCTGATTTTGTTTGATCTTTATTCAAATATATAATAGAAAAGAACAAAATATCTCTAGGATATCTTATTAAATAATTAATTAGATTCAATCTAATATATTATTATTTCGATATATTATTCTAGGAATATAATACTATAGAATATCTCCAATAATCTTAATTAATAATAATATATCAAATATTCACTAAATCATATCATATTGAATATATTTTTTATTTTTTATTTGAAAAACCCATAATCCAATTGGGCTTGATCAAACAAAAGCAAAAGCCCATGTAAATAGTGTACACGGCTACCACAAGCCTCTATGAGTCTTGTGGACTAATTTAAATGTTCTTCGAAAGCCCATTTAAATCAAGTGATATTTACTTAAGTTACTAACCGTTAATAATTTTTTCTATAATACTTATTTTCACAAAACTAAAAGTGCTATAGTCAACTTCAAATTGCATTTGTATGCTCGTGACACGGTGGGTCAATATTTAATACTAGAGTATCCTTGTTCATCTTGTTGGAGCCGACTAGTGAACTATAGACCTAATAACTCAAAGCTAGGTGAGCACGAGCGAGCGTAGACACTGCTTACCTCTCTTATATTTGTTTCATCAAATCTTGGTGATATTCCACTAAAATCCCACGATGGAACCTCTCTGAATTCATTTTATTTATAAAATCTTGGTGAATCCACTAAATTCCCACGACTAAACCTCTTGAAGTTATCATAAATATATTTATTCGATTGTTTGGATAAAGTTTCCATTGATATAACTAGTACGTTAGTCTACCCTCAAAGTGTAGCTCGTGACGTGATGGGCCAATATTAGTGTTATACCATCGAGTCACTTGTAACCCCTTAGTTCCATCGACTCATCAGTGAAAGATTCCTTTTCCAATCATAGTGAAAATGTGCATAACCGAACAGTTATGGAATTGCTTTTTTGGTGAGCGAACATTAGCTCTCGTTATAAAGAGCCGGATTCCACTTTTGATGTTTTCCTTCATTCACTTATTACACCTTGGTCTTCTAAAACATAAGTATGTCAACATCTTATGTAGCTGTGAACAAATGAATCGAAGAGCCAAGTGTATGACCCTGAATTATTGGAGAACCTCGCGATTAAAGTTGATCCACACTGTGGCCGCCATCATTTATAATTACAATACGTCCCATCGTAAATGTTACTTAAATGATGTACTTGAATGCAATTTGTCTAGGTCATGTATAGAAGCTATGTACAGATTTCTCCCATTCAATGAAAACATCTATTCACCCTGAGATCGCATATGTGATCTCAAATCTAGCTACCCAGATATATAATGATCAGTGCCTAGTTTAAGCGTATAATTCTCATATGAAATGTAGATGTATAGTCATAATTAATACAAAGAGCTAAGTGTTTGATGAGTGTTCATAAATGATAAATTATTATGTCTAATCAAGTGATAAATATCAATATTTATTTTACTAAATTAACAAATAAATATTTATTACATGTTGTTCTATTAGGAATCAATCCTAATAGTGACCCTCTTTACATTTGAGTAATCTAGAACCACCTTGCCTGAGAGTCACTAAATAGCTTGAGAAGGTAGGTCCTAATTACTTTGGAGAGGTGGGGTCACCCCATAAGTGGATCATTCTCAATGCATGTCTAATAATGGCCCATGTGTTTTGTTGTGCACTTAGACTTACTTCCAAAGAATTCGGCATACAAAATGACCAATGAATATAATAGTCGTTAGTAAGAGGCTAAATATGTTACTTCCCAAAGAGAGCTTATGGCTAAAATGTGAAGTGACACATCTATGAAAACAGTTTCCTTGCGACCGCCCTAGGCTAAGTAGCAATTCATCTAGGTTTAAATATGTTTCTTCATGGATCATTATTACATTCCCAAAGCATACTTTATCTAAATATGATTTACTTTATTATTTTCAACATCATGTTTTTATCTCTATAAAAACAAGTCTAATACAAACAAACTCGAGGGTGAGAACTATGTTGACTGGAAACATAAACTCGACATTGTATTGATGGCGGATAAGCACAAATGGGCTCTCACCATCATTCGTCGTCATAGTCGAATGCATACTCAACTCAAGATCATAAGGATGTCTATCAGGTGTAGCTAAGGTCCAATGAATTTTTTCAATAATATTTCTTATCCTTAATGCGCAAAGTGTGTTGGGTTTAGTGCCTACAAGTAGATTTAGATGATGTAATTTACTTATTGAAATATGACCTTCTGAAATGCAACTATATGAAAAGATGAATTTAAAATGAAAGACTCATTCTTATTTAATTGAGTTTGAGTTTATGATTATATAGTTTTGTTAAGAAACAATCACAACATGTGAGGAGTCAGTATAGAGCAAAACAATCATCTTATATAAGAGATTGTTTATAAATAAGATGTGGAAGTGAAGAAGATCTCAATGATGGACGACCTGGCGGATCCGTTCACAAAGACTTTAGCGAGAAAAGTTTTTGACATGCGTCTCGAAGGATTAGGAATAGAGGATTCGCATCTACTTTAAGTCAAGTGGGAGTTTGTTGGATTTAGTACCACAAATATATGTAGATGATATATGTACTTTAGTATAATAAGTCATCTCATAATAAACTTGACGTAATGATGAAGTAAATCAATAAAATTAAACATTCATTGCTTGTTAGTTTGTGTTATGATTATTAGTACTTTGTCTTGAAATAACTTACAACACAAGAAGAGTCAAATTTAGATTTGCATAATCTTTCTCCTAACAGTTAATTTAGAATAATACTCTCAATCTTGGGAACAAATAGAAATTTAGTTCCAATATTCTGGTAAGAGTAGGATACACTACTTTGTACCTTGATTGATGATTAGTCTACGTTTGGTTATGTTAACCTGATGCTCCAAAATTTGAAAGCTTTAACATATTTAAGATGTATGGGGCTTTAGTCAAAAAGCACGGAAAACAAATCAAAACACTTTGAAATCAAGATGAGTATATGTCTGAAGATTTCTATGACTTTCTTACATCACTGCACTTGGCACTCCATAACAGAATGATGTCTAAGAGAGAAAGTATAGAACTCTTATGGAGATGGTGAGATCAATAAATGCGTTACTTATCTCTTCCTAACTCAATATGGGTTTATGCCTTTGAAACATCAATATACATTCTTAACCAAGTATCGTAGAAAACAGTGTTTAGTACCCCTAATGAAAGATGGAGCGACATAATATCTTTTTTTTAGTCCACATTATATTCGGGGTTGTCATGCATATGTGCTAAGACGAAGACTAGTAAGATGGCTAGCCATTTAAAATGATGTATGTTTGTGGGCTATACTAACGAAACAAAATACTATACTTTATTTAGTCATGAAAATAAAAACAGGTCTGTTATCATGAATGATAATTTATGGAAGAGGACTATGTGAAGAATGCACAACCTAGAAGCAAAATTGTGCTTATAGAAAGGTTGGATGAGGAAACTTCTACCTCATCTGTAAGAATTATTCTTACCCCGGGTATAGAAAAACTACTAATAGAATCTCAAGAGGTAATGCATCAAGATAGTGTGAAAACTTCTTATCAACCTGATAGGTATATATGTCTTATAGAGAGGCACTTGTTGCCGTATCTACTTCTGACATAGATGAACCTATATCCTACAATTGTATTATGGCTAGTTCTACTTGGCTTGTCACCATGGATGTTGAAATTCAATCTATGCAAACCAGCAATGTCTTGAAAGTTGTAGACTTTCTTGAAGGGATATAAGCCGTAGGGTGCAAGTGGATCTATGAGAAAAAGAGAGAACCCATTGAGAATGTTAAGACATTCAAAGTAAGGCTATGGCTAACGGTTACACCCAAAATGAATATATTGACTATGTGAATACCTTCTCGCTTTCCTCCATGCTTAAATCAACACAAATCATCATGTCAATTATTATTTTTCATTGATTATGAAATTTGGAAAATGGGTGTCAAGACTTCCTTCTTGAATGTCAATCATAAAGAACACAATAAAATGGCTCATCCAGACAGTTTCATGGAGAAATAAATGGAGGGCAAGGTTTGTGAGGCACTTAATAAATTTATGGATTAAAGAAATCATCTAGATCATTGACTATTAGATTCGATGAAACTGTTAAAGGCTTTGGCTTTGTACAATCTGTAAATTAATCCTTGATTTTACACGCTGTCATTTTTCTATTAGTGTTAGACTAATTAAATAGGATTAATGCATTAGAAAATTATAATTAGTTGATGAAAACATAACAAGGATTGAGTTTGGTCGTATCCCTTCGTTTGGTATGCTTCATTTCGGTTAAAGAAAGTTTAAGACACATGTCATTTTGTGAATTTATCTTAAGTGAAAATTTGAGTGATTAATTATGTGCTTAAATCTTAGTGGTCCATTTCCTTGCTTCAAGGGGTGAAGACTTGACATTGAGACTCAATAAGAGAGAAGAAGAATCAAATAAGACGTATTGTTGTATGAATGAAACAATATAACATATCTCTTAGATACTTTAATAAATAATATTATATCTAATATTCACCAAATCATATCATATTTAATATATAATATTTATTTATTATTTAAGAAATATCCAATCCCATTGGACTTTGATGAAACAAATCCAAGGCCCATGTACTATAATGTAAACGTATATCACAAGCTTCTTTTGGTCTTGTGGAATATTTTAAATGCTCTTTAAAAGACCATTTAAATCCAAGTGATATTTCTCAAAGTTACTTAGTTATTTGTAACTTTTCAGTGAACTCCCTATTATAGAGCCAAACTATGATACAGTCAAATTGAATTTGTGAGCTTGTAGTCAAGTATGATATTTACGTCAAGAGTATCCTCGTCCATCATGTCGGAGCCAATTAGAGAACGATGGACCTAATAACTCAAAGCTAGATGAACACGAGCGAGAGCGTAGACAATGTTACCTCTATTACTTTTGCTTCATCAAATATTGGTGATATTCCACTAAAATTCCAATACTGAACCTCTCAAAGTTATCAAAATTATAGTTACTCAATCTTTTAGATAAATTGTCCATTGATATACCTAGTACGTGCATTCTACCCTCCAAGTTTAGCACATGACGCGATGGGTCATATATATTGTTATATACTCGACTCATTTATAAGCCTTGAGTTCTACCGACTCCCAAATAAAAGATTCCTTTGCCAATCATAGTGCAAATGTGCCTACATCCAAACGACTCTGGAATTGAATATCATGTGAGTGAACATTCACTCTCTTCATTAGAGTTTGATTCCAATTTTGATGTTTCCCTTCCTTCACTGATCATACATCGGTCTCCCGAATGATAAAATTATTAGAATCTTCTATAGCTGTGAACGAATTAATCAAAGAGTCGGTATATTACCATGAATTCCGTGAGCACCTCAAAATTTAGGTTGATTTACACTTTGGGCATCAATTGTGAATGCGATACGTCCCATCATACTTGTAAACTTAAACGATCTACATAGTTACAACATGTCCAGATCAAGTACATACCAATTGTACAAAATGCTCTCACTCTGTTTAACATACACTGTCGAACCGCATATGTGATTTAAATATAGTTACCCATGCATAGATTGATCACTAATCAATTTAAGATCTCTACCCATGACTTAAACTTGTCACATCCAATGGATGTAAATCATAGCTAATTTAGAGAGCTAAGGGTTTGATGAATATTCATAAATCATACAAGAAAGATTAAATCTGATCAAGTAAGAAAAATGAATCTTTATTTTATTAATTCAACAAATATATGTTTATTTCATGCTCTTCTATTATGAAGAAATCTTAACAATCTCCTAATTTGGCTTATCAAAGATAAGACATGTTCTTGAGACCCATCTCATCTAAATGTTCGTTAAACAAACTCTCCGGTAAGGTCTTCGTGAACGGATCCACTACGTTATCCAATGTTGAAATATAAGGAAATTTCATCTCTTGTGGATTCGAGGCTACTTTGAGTTAGGCACAGCTCCACTATTGTCATAGGATAGAGTCATGGAGTCATTCAGGTTTGGAACCACTTCCAACTCACTTATGAAATTCTTAAGATAAACAACCTCCTTAGAACCTTCTTGTGCAGCAACGTATTTGGCCTTCATGGTCGAATTGATGCTGGATTGTTTATCACTTCTCGAGACTATCGCACCATCATTGAGAGTGAATATTGATCCAGATGTGGACTTCATCAAGCCTCTATCCGCTTGAAAAGAAAAATTAGTGTATCCTTGTTCCACCAAAGCATTACTTGTGTACACTAGCATTAAATCCCTTTTCCTTTAAGGTACTTAAGTATGTGTTTGATAGCAATCCCATGTTGTGGACCTGGGTTTGTCTGATATCTACATACTAGTCCTACAAATATGGTCTAGTGCACGATTTAGTATACATTAGACTTTCAACATCATATCCTTTTCCTCTTGCAAAGTTGAAGGACTTTGCAATTTGGGAAGGTGAACTCCGTGATGCGTAGGCAGTAATGCCTTCTTGGAGTTTTGCATCGAGATTCGAGCAAGCACCTTATCAATAAATGTAGCCTAAGACAGTGCTAGTACTTTGCTCTTTCTATCTCGAACAATTCAGATACCCAGAATAAAGCTGTAATTCCTAAATCTTACACATAAAATAACATTTTGACATTGTTTCCAATGAGTAAAATTTCATGAACGTAAAACACTGAGAATACTATAGCTTAACCCTTTTATAACTTTTAAGCGCAAGGCTTATAAATTTTTTAATTGAAACCATAAGTTTTGATTACGACATCAAATATTTGGTTTCGAAAAATAAAAGTACTTGCTCGAGTCCATAAAAGGACATTTGCAGTTTGCAGACCTTTCTATCTTGTCCCTTTTCGACGTATCCACTTGGTTAAGCCATATAGATTTATTCTTCCCAAAAGTCGTTTAGAAACATTGTCTTCACATCCCTCTGTCAGATCTCATAATCGTAATATGAGCGGTGATGGTCAGAAGAATTCTGATGGATTAAACATGTCAACAAGAGATAAAGTTTCT
This sequence comes from Urtica dioica subsp. dioica, assembly GCF_054948205.1. NCBI lineage: Eukaryota > Viridiplantae > Streptophyta > Magnoliopsida > Rosales > Urticaceae > Urtica > Urtica dioica. The sequence continues at coordinate 30,869,121 of NC_142757.1, forward strand.
TCATAGTCGATTAATTATCTCTGGGTAAACCCTTTGTCACAAGTCTTGCGTTATAGGTTTCAACTTGTCCATAAGCCAGTTTCTTCCTCTAGTAGATCCATTTAGCCTTATAGGTCTAACCTCTTCAGGATCAACTAGATTCTTCATTGAGTACGACTATGTAGAATCGATCACTTAATTCATGGCTTCTTGCAATTTATCCTTTTCAACATCAATCATAGCTTCTGTAAAATAAGCAGGATCATCTTTGTTTGCATGGGGTGGAATACGATTTACTTCATGGCCAAAATATAAGTCGGGTCCCTTTGAGAGCATCTAACTACGATTGAGGCAATAAAACTCATGTTTTCTTCTTTGTCTACCACTGTCACAGATTATGTGAGGGTATGTGACTCCTCTAAGACAACAAATTCTTGAGTAGGTTTTGTTAATTCTTCCAATACATCATTGCTGTGGGGTTTGCTACCTATGGAGCCCTCACCAGACCACCTACATGCACGAAAAACCTTTCATAGGTCTCGCCAACATTAGATGAGTTGCCCATCTTTTTAGCTCCTGCAAGAGCAGGTGTTACAGAAACATTCCCATATATGGGTACGCATGACCCAGATTGGGTCTCGCGACCCATACAAGATCTTAGCTCCGCCGCCATGTCACCCCGATACCAACAACCCCACAGACATGGTCGTCGACCCACTCTGCCTAGGATATAATGGGTGGAACTTGTTCATGGATCATCAGGGGTGAGGGAGACCCACCACAATCTTGCTACTCATCCATCGCTTGAGACAAGGAGCATCCATGCTTCGACGCCTGAGTTCATTCATCAAAGGCAACCGCCAAGGATGTATCACCGCCTCTTGCTCCAGTGAATATCTCTTCGCGAATTCTCATCACCCTAGCCCTGAAAGTGTCATGGTATACTTCCATACTCGAGTTGTTGAAATAATCTTCCTCGTACCGGAGAACCCTTATTGGGCATATGGATTGTTGATTAAGGCCCATGACGTCAACAGAGAGAAAGAGGCTTCACGAAGAGATAAGAAGGAAGGGAAGAATACAAAGAAGACAAGTAGAGAGAAGAATTAGGAAAATGATGTGGATACCTTTCCTTAAAAGGTCTCGCCACCGCAAACAAGCACACACAATTTTTTTAAAATATCGTGAATCGAGCTCACCTGAAAGATGCCGAAAATTTTTCAAGGGTGAGCAATGACGACCTATTCTCAAATAAGCTTCATGCAAGTCAAAGAGTTGCCCTGAAGCTAGGGAGTTACTGTTAACCCGCACCCTTGGAAAAGAATAAATGAAGACGGAATCCAAGAAATTAAATCAATTATGACCTCTACGAAACAAGTCTTCGACAAAGATTTCACGAGATCTCAGAGAGGTCTCTCTAACTCTAGGCAAGACCCAGCCCAAAATGTCAGGTCTCACTAGGTTCTAGCTAAAAGGCAAGCCTTGCCAAAGACATAAGGCCAAGCCTCAGAATCTAAAGGTCTCACCACAAGATGAGAACAAGAACATTCATGTAAGGCTCCGCCACTAGACGACAAGGCCTATGCTACCCCGCGACCCCACCATGACATCTTTTCACCCAACAGTGAGACCAACTTAAAGCAGGCGACCCCACATATGAGGTCTCGCCATCTAGAGGCGAGACCAGTCTCCGGCTGGCGACCCTACCCAAGGTCTCGCCGACAAATGGTGAGGCCAGGAAGGCAAGGGGCTAGACCTCCCATACAGAGCTCGAAAATCCCTTTGGTAATTGTGCTAGCCATAAATTCAGGTTCATATCACTATAAATATGGACCCCTTCCTCCTCAACAAGTAAGTCATTCACTACTCGAGAAAACTCATACTTAAACATATAAATTTCCAATGATTTCAAGCTAGAGGACGTATTCTCCTTATCTTTAACATTACATTACTACTTGTATTTAACGACAGACTCTGTCGTTTAACATTACATTTGTACTAATGTTGACTGTCGTAGAGCACAGCGAGGGGAAAGGCTATGCGCCCCTCTAAGTTTACTTTTTATTTCCTCCACAAAATAACTTACAAATTCCTGCCTATAAGGTCGGTGATCTCAGGCTTTTGACGACACCGGTTTATGTGCGACACCTGAAGGTCCGATTTTGGGTTCAATCGCGGACAGCTGATCTTTAGGTGTTAGCTGAAAATTGAGCTTAAAATTAACTTTAAAATTTTGGCTCTTAACAAATTTTAATTTACTTTGAAGAGTAATGATCAATTTTATTAACTTTTAACAAGTCATATTCAATTTTATTTAATTTACACTTAATTTGAAAAGACATAAATAATATTATTTAAATCAAACCATTTTAGAATTTATTTTATTCTAATTGTAGTAAAATTACGTATTTTCTCCCATTTTTTCAAATACAATTTTTAATTTTTGTTTATTTTTTTATAAAAGAAAAATACACCGAATTAGGATGTCGATTCCCCCAAAATTCTCTCTCTCTCTCTCTGAGTTCCTGTTCATAACTAATACATCCAAAAAATATATTAATAAATTTAACAGATGGAGAAAGATTTGGCATACACCAAATGGTGGAACATAAATTATGGCTCATTTGTTTAAATTGGACAAGACTGTCCTAGAAAACTCTCTATCAAGAAGATTATTTATTATCAATATTGTGGCATTTGAGTTGCTGCGATTGTGATCGGAAAGAAGATGAGCTCGTGATGGTTGCAGATGGCGATCCGAACCAGACGATGAAAAAGCAGGAGTGGGCGAGGATTTTGTAGCAGCCTCATCTCAGGCTATTTATGTAGAATAATTATAAATATTTTTTGGGATAAAAGTTACCAAAGACTTTCAATATATAATCGGTATAAAACTCAAGAGTACAAACATCTTACATATCTTAACAAGATAAAATGAGACCTCAAGACAAAATTCTAGAATCAGATGAAAGCACGTTGTGTGAAAATTTTCGATGGATGGAATATATACCATACTAAAATCTGAGCAACTCATTGGCTCTTTCAAAAAATCCTCAAAGGTTAGTGAACGAACTAAAATGCTCGAGGACCACCAATCGTTGTAAAAGACGTTTGAGTGCCTGCATCCCAAAAGACTAAAAAAAAATCAAACTAAGAACCCAATAGATGACTAAATCATATTTGGAACACAAAAATCACCCTAGTATAGTGGACAAAACATCAAAGCTTAAATAACCTAAATGCAAAAGATAAACTAAGCTAAAACTAACATCTTCTCTAAAAAAACATACACCAGAAGAAACAACAAACACCACCAACAGATGGGGAGAGAGCGATGGAACGAGCCACTGAGCCGAGGGAGGCGGAGGGAGAGGATGAGCGTAACGACGCCGTTGAGAGGGTCAGAGATGGAGGCGGCGAAGATGAGACCGAATCCGAGCACCATCAGGATGGAGAGGCGGAATTCAACAGGATAGGTGAGGCAGAATCTGGTGTGATGGGCGAGGCAGATAACAGCAAGAACGAGTGGTATGCTTTAGGTAAGATGACCAAAATGCTCCCTAGATCAAAAGTGGTGTCTCACTTCTTAGAGGTAAGACAATGGTTCAGAACAAAAAGATCTTAAGTTTTTTTTTTTTTTTTTTTTTTTTTTTTTTTTGTAGGGAGGAAAAAAAGTAGAAAGAAAGTAGATTAATTGACATCTCTTTCTGAAAGTCACAAAACAAGTAGTACATTAATGAATTTAAGCTATACTTCTATTGCTTATAGTAAATTAATAGTACAAATGTAAAATAGATAAATACATACATAACATTTCATTTAAACTTAGAAAAATAACTTTGAATTTTTTATTTTTTTTTAAGAAAAATAACTTTGATCACACCGTTAGAAACATTCATTCTCACGGCTGAAACAAAACATTCACCTCAAGTAATCAAGTTTAATATTTTAAATGAAAAGTTCATCCAAGCGCGCTCAATTATTGAGCTGCTCATTAATACTATACCACTTTGTCAATATCCACAGAAGTACGCAAACGGGGCTTTTTAAAGGGACCATATTTTCAGATCCATTTATTGTAATTTGTCAATACTTATCCTAAAGAGACAAAGGTAAGAAGGCCCACCCATCCATAAACAGGTATTCGAGTAAGGCAAGAGGCAAAATTCGATAAATAAATACAGTTCATAGTAGTTTATACATTATGCATTATTTATGAGAAAGAAATCACAAAGGTTTTATATAACTTTGTCTTTACAAAAGTAACCGATACTTGTTCTACTTAAAATTACTAGCTAAAAGCGGTCATAGCAAAATACTACTATTCGCATAGTATCTTAGCCTATTATTGTCATTATTATTAAGGCCATTTAAGTCTTTTCTTATTCTTTAATTTTATTAATTATATACTCTCAGATCGAACATTATTATTCTTTAATTTTTCTTATTATTTAATTTTATTAATTATATACTCTCAGATCGAATAGTATTATTCTTTAATTTTCTTATTCCACGTACCAACCACCGTTCTCGCAGATCGAACTACGTTTTGGGCGAGTCAAGCTACATTTTTTATCCATATTTTTGGTATTTTCAATTCTTCCCTCTAATTTATGGATGCCGTAATCGTTTTAGGTGTTGGTGTGTTCTTCGATTTGGGGTTGTTTGGATTCGTTTGTGGTCGCGATTTTGGATTATCATGTATGAGTTTTCTGATTGCTTGGATTTCGGATTTAGAATGTTTGGATTGGAGTTCTTCCTGGTGGATCGTAAATATGATTCTCTTTAGTCGATTATTACTCAACTCGATGAAAAAAGTCATTCTCCGATCAATAGAAGCAAACATGAGTCAAAACGGAGAAAAATGAAGTCTTTTGTAAAAGTCAACGCTGGGAGGTTGACTAAGCACGGCGCCATCCTTCATCATCGCGGTGCCATAAAAAGTTGTCATAGATGGCGCTCAAACAAGTTGAGCATGGCAGCGCGATACTTCAGCAGCGCGGCACGACAACCACCTTGCTCGGCGCGATGACTTCATGGCTGACAAGATTATTACTCATTTTTGAGCAAATCTAGACCTTTGGATCTTAGTTAAAGGCCCAGATGGCTCCGAAAATAGCCTCCAAAGATATAAATAAGGCTGATCATGTGACCTAAAAATATCGCCTTTTGATATTTTTAGTTTTCTCTTTTGTTTTTGCTTGGATTTTGAGAGCTTTGGAGAGATAGAGATTAGAGAGCTGCCATCATCAATTCCGTTCATCGTCGATTCACAATTTTATTCTTCTTCCTTTAATCTCTTGAACTCCAGTTTTTATTAATGAAAATTATGTCGTTCGTTTATTTTCTTTTGATTATTTCTTCCTCGTTTCTTATGTCTGTTCTTCTCGTCACCATGCACTAAATCCCTTTACGGCTACGGTGTAGCGAGTTCATGAAACAGTGATGGATTCCTTAGTATAATATTGAAGAATTGTTATCATTCTAATTGTTTTGTTTAATTCAAATATGTGCCTAATGCTTGCATATGATTAGCTACCTTATGCATGAACTTTAATTTCAATTTAATGCTTGAGAAAGATTAGGTTGTTAGTGTGCCTGATTTGAATTACTATGATACATTTCTAGGCTAGATATAGCTAGGTTGTTATAGAATCGTGCGTATGCTCTTGTTTTTAATGCTTTTCGTGCCTTTTAGGAGTTGAGATCTAGAGATAAAATTCCGGCATAGTTAGGTTGCTAGATTCTCGAGAGAGATTTGGTGATATGATTAACGTGAGTGTGATTAGCAAAGTGTGGATTCGACTTGGTACTCTTCCGGGCAACACATCGTCAACTCGAAGGACCAGTGCAACACAATTACCCTTCGCAGCAAGGAGAAGGTTAAAGTCGAAGGCGAAGCGTCATCTCCAAAAACTCCTCTGCCAAAACTGATCCACTACCACCTCCACCGAAAATCGCGCCTATCCCAGTGACGTTTCCGCAACGGCTCAAGAACACGATTCTTGACAAACAATCCGGGTTGTTTCTGGAAGTGCTCAAGCAACTCTGAATCAACATCCCATTCGCTGACGCCATTGAACAGATGCCGAGCTACGCGAAGTTCTTGAAAGACATCCTCCCCAATAGACGCAGAATCGACGATTGTAGCACAATCACGCTCTCCGAAGAGTGTAGTGCAATAATCCAGAGGAAGCTCCTGCCGAAGCTGAAAGATTCGGAGAGTTTCACCATGCCATGCGTCATTGGAGATCTATACTTCGAAAAGGCACTCTGCGACCTCGGAGCCGGTATCAACCTCATGGCGTTCTCCATTTTTCAAAAGCTTGACATTGGAGAGGTAAAGCCTACGCGAGTAACGCTCTAGATGGAGGGTAGGTCCATCAAGCACCCATGAGGAATAATCGAAGATGTTCTCATCAAGGTGGACAAGTTAATCTTCCCTACCAATTTCGTGGTGCTAGACATGGAGGAGGATAGGAACATTCCCATTATCCCGGGAAGACCATTCCTATGTTGGAATAGATCTAGGGTTTAAGAAAAATTTATCGCTTATAGCAAGCGGCGGAATATAAAAATTTCTTTAAAAACTCATAAAATGTTTTTACAACCTAACCAAAGTGCATGAACGTATAATTTAAAATTTAAAACTACTTTAAGTTTTTACTCGGTATCAACCTTGAATGGAGCTTGAACGTTGAGAAACACTCGTCTCCCCACTCAGCTCTCCTCTCCCACCAGTCTTCTTGAACCTGTGAGCAACCACGAAAGTTTCTACCACTAGAGTCTTTAGAGTTTAGGTTTGATTTAGTGTGTGGGCACTTTTAAACACTATGACTCAAGAACAAGTCTTTGAGCCAAAGTGCTAAAACAAAACGCTAGGTCTAATGAGGACCTAGGTGCCAAAACAAAAGAACGAGAAGACATCTAGAGAGAGAGAGGGAACGGCTACAAAGCTAGAGAGAGAAGCTCTCAATCTCTAAAATTGTGTGTTGTGAATTGTGAATAAGGTGGGGTATTTACAAGAGGAGGTTTTGCCTTGAAAATGTAGTTTCCTCGTTTCTATTGAATATCACATATTCATGAGCAAATCTTTGTTTTCTCTTTTCTTCCATTGCACTTCCAACCTAGGCCATCAAGGCTCTTGGATTTGTTTCCTCATTTGCTTTGTCTCTCTCTTGGCCGCCCATCCTATTGCTTCTAGAAGGAAATTTGTTTCCTCTCTTTCCTTTGGCAAGTATCTTCATACATCAATGCAAAAAATAAGTCTCTTTCTCTCTTGATGGTGCACGAAATTGGACCTTCTAGAACAAACTTCTAGATGTTTCTTTATTTGTTCATGAAAATATAAGAAAAACCCATTTAGAATTTTCACATAAAATTCCATGAAATGAAATTCAATCCTCAAGGCCCAATATGCTAGTATGGCCGTGTGGACTCAAAAGTTCACAAATCTTTTTGAAGTTCTAGCTTAATGTCAACTGACTCCACTAAAGAGTTGACATTGAAATCTCTCGGTTTAAATGAATATATTTTCTACTCAAGAATTTTACTTAATTGTAATGATTGGATCCATTTAATAATATCTATGTTTACCCTTCATGAATATCATCAACTAGATGAGATTTACAAAACTACCATTTTACCCTTCTAGTTGTTATTTCTTCAACTCCTTTGTCGCTTGTGAATAAGTTAGAAACAATGTATTGACGAAGAGCTAACAATTTGGACACTGGCCAATTCATTTATTCACATTCAAAGGAACAAAGCATGAGCAGATATACATTGCATTTCAACAATCTTGTTCATGAATTCCAAATCTATGAGATCTTCACAAAGTTGTTCATGACATCTTCATAACTTAGTACATCACCAATAGGTCTTATCTATATCACATAGTGAGTCTAGAGCTCTGACTTTCTCAGATGAGAGTACGCAAGCTATGAAATGACATGTCTCATTTCAGGATTGAGGTAAACATGATGCAATTCGTACATAGTGACTCGAGACATAAGAGGTTGAATGGTTTGTTCTTATTCTGTCTCTAGAAGTGCACTGGTCAATTCAGTACCTTCAGAAGATGCCTAGGAAGAACTATAGAGTCTCCAACTCTCAATGCCTCATAAACAGACATCATAGATTCTCTTAACAACCATACTCAGATCAATAGCCCTTTGATCCTTAGATTGTGAATATACTGTTTTAAGCAAACTATGAAGAGTTTGTTCATGCAAATCTATATTTGACTCTTCATTTGTTGTTAGGTTTATTTAAGGACTAAAGACTATATTTTATCATAAAGCTTCAAACAAACAAGGAAGAATGAATGAACGTTTCAACTGTTATTAATTTTTGAGCAGTTACAAGCAAGAGTCTTCATGAGACTTTATTACGTCAAATGTACATAAGTAATGACTACTACTCTTCTTGTGGGCACCATTGACAACATGGCGGGGCTGCCGCGGGAGCGTCGACGAGGCGAGGCCGGACCAAGCAGAGAGTAGGCCAGGTTGGAAAGGCCTTTCGGCTTTGGCTCGGAGGCTCTCGGAGTACTTGTTTAGTGTTTAGCGGGTCGATGAATTCCCGAGTCTCGACTCGAATAGTTAATCATTTTTACAAGTCGTTTTGATATATTGTTAATTATAGTACTACTATGTTTGTTAATGTTTAAGTCTTTTAATTTCCGAGTTGATTTTGATATAAATCGTTAAGAATTATGTTATTATTGTTAAAATCGTTGATTATTCAATTAATTATTTGATATCCTTATTTAATTTACGTTTTAAAACCGAGTTCGACTAAAAGTTGGACTCTTTTGAATTGAAAAAGAATATCAACGAGAAATATTTTATCTACACAAGAAAATAGAAAATGAAAGAAAGATTCGAATATGAACCGATGGTTCGGTTATTTCATAAATGTTTTATTAAATCGAATTGTTGTCGCCGTTTTCCAGACAACGATTTAGAAGCCACAGGCGGTTAGACCCAAGGCCAGACCAAGTGGCCTCGCCTGGGCTTGAGCGTGTTGGACTCGGTGTCCCGAGTCTTCCCTTGGCTGTCGGTGGTGTCTGAGCTCGCCGGGGTACCTAGAAAGGATGAGAGAACCGTGAGCTAAAAAGGGGAAACAGAGGGGGTGCCTCTGTTTACCTCTTCGACGCTCAACATTAGAGGGATTGAGGTGGATAATAGAGGGTTTAAGTGTTTAGGGGCCGAGACTTGAGAGAAACGAGCGAAAGGTGAGTTCGGCAGCGTTTCCTTCCTCAAACTTGGATTACCTTTTGAAGATGGAGGGTCTCTTGTATTTATAGGCGACCAAAGAGGTCATTGGTGGGCCCCTTGGCCGAGTGAAGCAAATGGCCGAGGATAGCCCATGGCCGAGGATAGCCCATGGCTGAGGATAGCCATTGGCCGAGGACAGCCCATGGCCGAGGATAGCCCATGGCCGAGGATAGCCATTGGCCGAGGACAGCCCATGGCCGAGGATAGCCCATGGCCGAGGATAGCATAGGGTGGCGTCACTGGTGGGCCCCTCGGCCGGGGACAGCATGGGCTCGGCAGGGGATAACATAGACTGGCGCTATTGACGTGCCCCCTGGCCGAAGATAACATAGGCTGGCGTCACTGGCGTGCCCCTGGGCTGAGGACATCCTGGGCTGGCGTCATTGGTGGGCCCCTTGGCCGAGGATAACATAAGCTCGGCCGGGGATGGCATAGGACCGAGGATAGGCCTGTGAGGCCGAAGTCGCTCGTGAGGCCGAGGTCGAGCTGAGGCCGAGGTCGAACGGTCGAGCTGAGGCCGAGGTCGAGCTCCCCAGGCCGAGGTCGAGCTGATGCCGGGGTCGAGCTTGTCAGGCCGAGGTCGAGCTGAGGCCGAGGTCGAGCTCGCCAGGCCGAGGCCGAGCTGAGGCCGAGGTCGAGCTCGCCAGGCCGAGGTCGAGCTCGTCTGGCCGAGGTCGAGCTGATGCCGAGGTCAAGCTCGCGAGGCCGAGGTCGAGCTCGCGAGGCCGAGGTCGCTCGTGAGGCCGAGATCGAGCTCGGTCTTGGGCCGAGGCCATTGGGCCGGCCTTTGGCCTAATCGGCCCAAGGGTCGATTAATGGCTAGGGCAAGTCCGATTGCTTTTTTCCCTTTGAATAGCTTCGATCGGGATCGGGCCGATAACATTAGCCCCCCGAGTTTATCGTCAAGTGAAGCTTGTGTGGTAAACTCAAGATTCCCGTCATCCCCAGCCCACTGAAGCGACCCATCGCGAAAAAAGGTTCGACCCGAGCCTCCTTCACTATTTAATTTCCCTTCTCTGGTTTCTTTTCGGTTTTTTGCCTTGCTACACGTGCCAATGGTCCCCACTAACCATCTGTCGGGGCGTGGGTCCGTTGAAGATGACCTCTTCCCTCTGCTCGTGGATCAATATGCAAACCTAGATGATCTTTGGGCGCAATTCTTACCCATGTGGATACCCAAAACGCAGCGCCCCCATCAACGCCTTCGGGCAACGGGTCGGTCGAGATGGCTGGAGGCGATCCTCGTTCGGTCGATGCGCGGCCGGCCGACGCGGAGGAGGGTACGCGCACCGGAGTCGTCGCCAGAGGGGACCCCGAGGTCGTCGGGGACGCGCGTGGCCTGGGGGAAGGTGCGCTCGCCGAGGCGAGTCCGTGCGGAGGTGGGTCGACCACCGTCGACCTTGTCTGTGCTGGAGGTGTTGCCGGGAGAGGCCCAAACCGTGCTGGTGGAGCACCCGCCCTGGAAGGAGTCGCGTCGGCCGAGTCGGGCGCAGGGAGAGTCGCGCCGGTCTCGGGCGGCGATGCTGGGACTGTCCGGCAGTCGAGCGGCGGCGGGGGAGGCCCGGGTATTCTGGGTCCGGTCTCCCTCGAGGAGGGATGCATTGGTGGGGGTCGATCGGAGACGGGCGGCGTTGCTGGCGGTAACGCCGGCGCTAGAGACGAGGAACGCCGGCCGGACAGCGCCGGCCAAGGGGCGGTGGCCGAGGCGCTGGTTGCCCTAGCCCTAGGGGTCGGTGGCGTCCCATCTGGCGAGTCGGGCTATGCCGCCGGGCCAGGCGCAAGCGCCAATGGACCGGGCGAGAGCCCAAGGAGCTCGGGTGGCCTGGGCACGCAGGGGAATTCTCTGGACAGGTCGGGCGCCGGCGGTGGGCCCGCTGCCGGGCCGGACAAGGAGGAGACAGGGCCGGCTGGCTCGGGCGGCCGCCGTGAGGGGTTTGCAATCCGTGGTGACCTGGACTGCTCGGGCATCGATGTCCCGAGCTCGCTCTTGGTCGTTAGCTTCGCGAGTTTGAGGAAGCGTTACGGCATCCCAGACTCGGTGTCGATCCTAAGGCCGTTGCCCGACGATCGCCCGACCCGTCCTCCGAATGGACACGCGGCCATCCACGAGGCGAGTCTTCGCGGGGGGCTACGGTTACCCTTCCGGCCGGTGATTCAAGAGCTATTGATTCGGTTGGGGGTGCACGCGTCGCAGATGTCCCCGTCCTTCTACCGGGCGGTCGCCGCGTGCCATATGATGCTCTACCGAGCGAAGAAGCGGGCAGTCACCGCCGACGATATCCAGGATCTCGTGGTTGTTCGCGGGGTCCCGGGGAAACCGGGCTTCTACTGTGCGTGCCCTCGGAAGCGCATCTCCATCGTTACCAAGGTTACCTCGAAGCACCGATACCCTTGGGTGTGGGTTTCCGAGTCGGCCTTTGGGTCCGCGTCCTTAGCGTTTGGGCCCGCGGTCAACTTTCCCTCCATCGGGGACGTAGAAGATTCCGAACTCGTATCTGTGATCAAAGCGATCCCGGATTCGAGGCAGCAGGGATCACTGTTCGAGTCCCCGGACCTCATGGCGAGGACCGGGTGGTTCGTGCCTCGTGGCAACGTCCCTCCGTGCCTCGGTCTTGGCGCGGAGGTTGCGGCGGACCTTGCACCAGAGGCGGGGGGTTCGTCCGCCCCTCCCCCCAACGCGGGGGGTACTATCCGTTCACATGTTCTCGCGTTATCACGCTATCTGTTGTATTAAGCTTATTGTGTGTATTCCAACTTACTGCCGTCTCTCTCTCTTTCAGATACCATGCCCAGACGACATCGGCCGCGGCTTGCCCCCGAGCCGAGGTTCGCCGCCGAGGGTCGCCGCCGCAGGCGGGGAACGAGGCGATCTCTTCTAGCAAGCGATCGTCGTCGTCGATTCCCTTCGGGCCACCCTCCGGCCACAAGCGCGCCCACACATCGACGGTGTCGGATGGCATGGATTCGATGCTCCTGGCGGAGGCGGTGGAGTTGAGGGATCAGTGCTCCCGAGGGATTCTTGAGACCTCTCTGCGGGACTTCAAGGGTTTGCTGACGGCAAGCGATCTGGAGCATTTAAAAAATGGGATAGGCGATGCTCAAAAGGTACGGTACGCCTGCTTATCTCATGCGTAACCCTTATGCTTACTTCGGTTATGCGTATATTGCTTGTCTTCGCAGATGCTCGCACGTCAAGAGCGAAGCGGTCGCATTCTCCGGGACCTGCTGCAGCGCATGTAGATTATGGAGAAGGACAAGGAGAGCACGGCGGCCGCCCATGCTGACGCCCTAGCGGGAGCCCGTACTGCTCGAGAATTCCAAGCACTCGAGGAGGAGCTGAAGCGAGCTCGCGAGGAGTTGGCGACCGAGAAATTGCTTCGCACGGCCGGGCAGGCGTCTCGGGAGAAGGTGGAGCAGGCGGCCGACTCCTTCTTAGGGGAGACAAAGAAGCTCCAGGCGGCGCTCTTGAGTCGGGACGAGGAGCTGAACATCGTCCATGCCCGGCTGTCAGCGAGTGAGATCTCCCGGGTCAAGGCCGAGATGGAGAGGGATACTTTGCGGGCGGAGGCGCAGGTCCTTGTCGAGGAGAAAGACGACGCTGTGCAGTCCAAGACGGACCTGGAGGATGACTGGGACCTCGCGCTGGAGGCGGCCCGCTATGAGGTGGCCAAACGGGTCCGAGACGCGACCGTGGAGGAGAACATGTCTCGCGGGACCACGTTTTCCTTCTTCGACGTCATGTTTCCTCCTCTGGACGGCAAGTTGCCCGAGGATGATCTACGTACTCCAGCCCCCGCGGAAGCTGCTCAGTCGGCGAACCTCCAACTCGACGGAGAAGCCATCGGTGGGTTTGGCGCCCCCTGCCCCGAGGAAGATGAAGAGCAGATCGACTTCGGCTCGGAGTAGCCGGGTTTTCTTTGGTTTTCCGTGCACTTGTTTAGCGCTTGCGTCATGCTTTCTTCCAGAATTTTTTATGTCCTTCTTCCGTTAGGAGTTTGTCGTGTTCTTATACTTTTCTTTTTGGGTTGTTCGTACAACATTGTTCGCCTTAGTCAGCGCTTTTCTGTCTGTTATGCGTCTTATTTTCTCGACTTGCCATGCTTAACGTAATCGATTCGCGCGTTGTGATTGGTGCGTGTCTCACGAGCCCGGCTTGCCTTACCTAGCATAACCGGTTTGCACGGCTTACTGCCGCACTTGGCGGCGAAGCTTCCCGCGGACGCTGGCTAGACCAGATTCGCCCGGCGGGTGCGACCGTCGGCCATTCATTCGTGACTCGTCGCCTATCGGCGTGTGCGAGCTGGGTGGCCGTCGCGCTCGTCTTGCGGCGAGTACGCTACCTATCGGCGTGCGCATCGGGACGAGCTTGCAGTTTCCGGTGAGCGTGGTACTTGAAGGTACGCGCGTCGCGTTTTAGGTTTTGACTGCCGAGATCGACGGTCCGGTGCGCGGACGTGATCCACCGACGCCCCATTGCCTATCGGTGTACGGGGCACAGAATTGCGCGAGAGCGTCGCGCGGGGGTCTGAGGCCCAGTGCGCGGATCCGATTTGTTGATATTTAGCTACCTTTCGGTGTGTAATACGTGTCTTTGTGCGAGCCCGGCTAGACGAGGCGACGAGCTCGGCTAGACTACGTGACAAGTTTGACCAGGCGGAGTGACTAGCTTGTAGTGACGAGGTGGCCAGCTCGACTAGGCGAAGCGACGAGCTCGACCGGGAGCTCGACCAGGCGAAGCGACGAGCTCGACCAGGAGCAGTGGCGAGCTCGACTAGGAGCAGTGGCGAGCTCGACTAGGAGCAGTGGCGAGCTCGACTGGGAGCTCGACCAGGCGAAGTGGCGAGCTCGACCAGGAGCAGTGGCGAGCTCGACTAGGAGCAGCGGCGAGTTCGACTAGGAGCTGCGGCGAGGCGAAGTGGCGAGCTCGACTAGGAGCTCGACCAGGCGAAGTGGCGAGCTCGACTAGGAGCAGTGGCAAGCTCAACTAGGAGCTCGACCAGGCGAAGTGGCGAGCTCGACTAGGAGCAGTGGCGAGCTCGACTAGGAGCAGCGGCGAGCCTGTGGCAAGGCGAAGTGGCGAGCTCGACTAGGAGCCGTGGCGAGCTCGACCAGGCGAGGTGGCGAGCTCGACTAGGAGCAGTGGCGAGCTCGACTAGGAGCTCGACCAGGCGAAGTGGTGAGCTCGACTAGGAGCAGTGGCGAGCTCGACTAGGAGCAGCGGCGAGCTCGACTAGGAGTTGCGGCGAGGCGAAGTGGCGAGCTCGACTAGGAGCTCGACCAGGCGAAGTGGCGAGCTCGACTAGGAGCCGTGGCGAGCTTGACTAGGAGCTCGACCAGGCGAGGTGGCGAGCTCGACTAGGAGCAGTGGCGAGCTCGACTAGGAGCTCGAGCAGGCGAAGTGGCGAGCTCGACTAGGAGCAGTGGCGAGCTCGACTAGGAGCTCGAGCAGGCGAAGTGGCGAGCTTGACTAGGAGCAGTGGCGAGCTCGACTAGGAGCAGCGGCGAGCTCGACTAGGAGATGTGGCGAGCTCGACTAGGAGCTCGACCAGGCGAAGTGGCAAACTCGACTAAGAGCAGTGGCGAGCTCGACTAGGAGCAATGGCGAGCTCGACTAGGAGCAGCGGCGAGCTCAACTAGGAGCTGTGGTGAGGCGAAGTGGCGAGCTCGACTAGGAGCTCGACCAGGCGAAGTGGCGAGCTCGACTAGGAGCCGTGGCGAGCTCGACTAGGAGCTCGACCAGGCGAGGTGGCGAGCTCGACTAGGAGCAGTGGCGCGCTCGACTAGGAGCTCGACCAGGCGAATTGGCGAGCTCGACTAGGAGCAGTGGCGAGCTCGACTAGGAGCAGCGGCGAGCTCGAATAGGAGCTGCGGCGAGGCGAAGTGGCGAGCTCGACTAGGAGCTCGACCAAGCGAAGTGGCGAGCTCGACTAGGAGCTAAACCAGGCGAGGTGGCGAGCTCGACTAGGAGCAGTGGCGAGCTCGACTAGGAGCTCGACCAAGCGAAGTGGCGAGCTCGACTAGGAGCAGTGGCGAGCTCGACTAGGAGCTCGACAAGGCGAAGTGGCGAGCTCGACTAGGAGCAGTGGCGAGCTCGACTAGGAGCTCGACCAGGCGAAGTGGCGAGCTCGACTAGGAGCTGTGGCGAGCTCGACTAGGAGCTCGACCAGGCGAGGTGGCGAGCTTGACTAGGAGCAGTGGCGAGCTCGACTAGGAGCAGTGGCGAGCTCGACTAGGAGCTCGACCAGGCGAAGTGGCGAGCTCGACTAGGAGCAGTGGCGAGCTCGACTAGGAGCTGTGGCGAGCTTGACTAGGAGCTCGACCAGGCGAAGTGGCGAGCTCGACTAGGAGCAGTGGCGAGCTCGACTAGGAGCAGCGGCGAGCTCGACTAGGAGCTGTGGTGAGCTCGACTAGGAGCTCGACCAGGCGAAGTGGCGAGCTCGACTAGGAGCAGTGGCGAGCTCGACTAGGAGCTCGACCAGGCGAAGTGGCGAGCTCGACTTGGAGCAGTGGCGAGCTCGACTAGGAGCAGTGGCGAGCTCGACTAGGCTAAGTGACGAGCTCGACCAGGAGCAGTGGCGAGCTCGACTAGGAGCCCCACCAGGCGAAGTGGCGAGGCGAGCTCGGCTTAGGCGAACTGGCGAGCTCAGCCTATGCGAACTGGCGAGTCTTCCCTAGGCGAACTGGCGAGCTCGACTTGGCGAACTGGCGAGCCCGACCTAGGCGAACTGGCGAGCTCGGCTAGGCGAACTGGCGAGCTCGGCCTAGGCCAAGTGGCGAGCTCGATTTGGCGAAGTGGCGAGCTCGACTAGGCGAAGTGGCGAGCTCGACTTGGCGAAGTGACGAGCTCGAAATCCCAACAATCCGTTACTCAACTCGAGGACTCATGTGGAGTCTACACGAGGAGTTACGTGATAAGTCTTTCCTTGGGACCTCCGGCCTAACCATCGGCCCCTTGAGACTTTGTTATACTTTTGTTTTTGAGTTGTTTTTTTTTTTGTTGAGCGAGTGAGCTCTAGTTTCATTGAGCATTGTTTCCCATTAGCCCCCCGAGTTTCTTGTGTGCTCGCAGAGAAGACGAGAAATTGTTACAAAATAAAGTAAAGGTTTCGAAGCGAAGTGTAATTCGATTACAACGTTGAAATAGTTAAAATAAAAAAGATTACATTCCCAGGCCGTTCGGCCGTACTTGAGATTAAAAAATGTCATTTCAAAAATTGAAAATGGAATGACATAACAAAACATAGAGTAAGCGGGAACGGGCGTCTATTGGTAGTACCGCCGAAGGTGTTCCGCGTTCCAAGGGTGCGTGAATACGAGTCCTTCCAGGTTCTCGAGCTCGTACGTGCCGTTGTGGATGGTTCGGCGCATGCGGTATGGACCTTCCCAAGTGGGGCCCAAGACTCACACCCCTTGCACTTTGGTGTTTTAGAACACCCTCCTGAGGACGAGGCTTCCGTCGGTGAACTGCCGTAGCTTGACCTTGGAGTTGTAGTACTTTTCGACCTTCCTCTTTTGTGCGGCAAGGCGGGTGAGCGCGTCCGCCCTCAGCTCGAGCCTGATCGCGTTGTCGTTGGCGGTATCTTCGTATTCCTCGATGCGCAGGGTTGGCAGCTTGGTCTCGACGGGTACCACGGCCTCGACTCCGAACGCGAGAGCGAAAGGAGTTTCGCCGGTCGCGTTTTGGGCGGTGGTTCGGTATGCCCACAGGACCATGGGGAGCTCGTCGGCCCAAGCCCCCTTTTTTTCCTCCAGCCTCTTTTTCAGATTCTCCTTGATCGTTTTGTTGACCGCCTCTACCTGACCGTTGGCTTGAGGATGGCGGGGGGAAGAGAAAGTCTTGCTAATGCCCAACCGCTCGCACACTTCTCGGAGGCGCGCGTTGTCAAATTGCTTTCCGTTGTCGGTTACAATCGACGTGGGAATCCCGAAGCGGCAGACAATATTCTTCCAGATGAAGTTCGTTGTGTTTGTCTCGGTGATCTTTGCCAGCGGTTCGGCCTCTACCCACTTCGTGAAATAGTCGATTGCCACGATTGCATGCTTGTACTGTCTCGGAGCCATAGGTAGCTCGCCGATGAGATCGATTCCCCATTTTGCAAAGGGGCGCGGTACGATGATCGGACATAGCGGTGCCGGTGCTTGGCGCGGGATGTGGGCGAACCTTTGGCATTTGTCGCATCTTTTGGCCTACTCGTAGGAGTCCTTTTTCAAGGTTGGCCAAAAATACCCGAGCCTCAGGAGCTTCAACGCCAAAGACTGTCCGGCGGCGTGGTTTCCGCACACCCCCTCATGCACCTCGCGGAGCGCCCTCTTCGCCTCGACCTCGGTCAAGCAGCGGAGGAGGGGCATGGAGTAGCCTCTTTTGAACAGGTTGTTCTTCCTCATCGTGTATTTCGGCGCCAAGCTTCTCAGCTTCTTGGCCTCCTCTTTGTCTTCGGGGACGACTCCTCGCTTAAGGAATTCTACGAGCGGTGTCACCCACGAGGGAGGTGGAGTCTCTTCAACTACCCCTACGTCGCCTCTCGAGACGTAGGGTCGGGTCAACACCTCGATCGGGACGCTGCCTTCGCCCTCCTCGTCTATCCCGGACGCGAGGCGAGCTAGGGCGTCAGTGGATGCGCAGGTTTTGGGCGCCTAGCTTTTCTGCCAGCTCCAAGCCAACGACCAGAGCCTCGTACTCCGCCTCGTTGTTGGAAGCCTTGAACTCGAACCGCAGGGCGTACCTCAGTTTTTCCCTATCGGGATTTGTGAGCACCACGCCGGCGCCAGCCCCCTGGGCATTTGACGCGCCATCTACGTGCAAGTCCCAGACCGGCCCTATCGGGCCGTTGGTCCTCTTTCTTGACGGCTCGCCGTGGTCGTCCTCCTTGTCTTTCGCGCCCTTACTACTTTCGTCGTCCTCGTCGGGCGGGGGAGTCGGCGAGGGCCTGGCCCTTGATGGCGGTTCTCAGCTGGAACTCGACCCCGTACTCGCCCAACTCTTGGGACCACACGGCCATTCGAGAGGAGGTCCCTTTTTGAAGGGCCTTCTCGATGGGATGTCCCGTGCGGATCACAATGGGGTGCGCCTGAAAGTAGGGTCGGAGTTTTCTCGCGCTCATGACAAGGGCGAGGGATAATCTCTCGATTTCCGGGTATCGAGTCTCGGCATCGAGGAGCGCCTTGCTAACATAGTAGACCGGCCATTGCACCTTGTCTTCTTCGCGTATGAGAACCGCGCTCACGGCCATATCGAAAACCGCGAGGTAGATGTACAAGGTTTCGCCATTCTTTGGCTTCGCAAGGAACGGGGGGGAGGCGAAGTAGGCTTTCATTTCGCGGAACGCTTCCTCGCACTTCTCCGTCCATACAAACCCATCGGTCTTCTTTAGTGCCTTAAAAAACGGTTGGCACCTATCGGTGGCCTTGGACACGAATCGCGTTAGGGCGGCGATCCTTCCTGTCAAACTCTGAACTTCTTTCACTTTCTGCGGTGACCAAATCTCTAAGATCGCCCTAATCTTCTCGGGGTTAGCCTCGATCCCGCGGCGGCTAACCATGTAGCCCAAGAATTTTCCAGACTCGACCCCAAAAGCGCACTTGTTGGGGTTGAGCTTCATCTTGTAGCGTCGCAGGATCGCAAACATTTCTCCCAGGTCTCGAACGTGGTCGTGGGTCTTGAGGCTCTTGACGAGCATATCGTCAACGTAGACCTCCATAGTTTTTCCGATTTGATCGGCGAACATTCGGTTCACCAACCTTTGATACGTCGCCCCCGCGTTTCTGAGGCCAAAAGGCATGACCTTGTAACAGTAGAGTCCGCGGTTTGTAACAAAGGTGGTCTTGATCTGATCCGGCTCGTGCATGCGGATCTGATTGTAGCCTGAGTAGGCGTCCATGAAGCTTAATAACTCGTGGCCCGCCGTGGCGTCCACAAGTTGCTCAATCCTCGGGAGAGGGAAGCTGTCCTTCGGGCAGGCTTTGTTGAGATCTTTGTAGTCGATACAGATCCGCCACTTCCCGTTTGGCTTTCTGACCATCACCACGTTGGACACCCACTTGGGGTGTTCCGCCTCCCTGATGAAGTCGGCGGCGAGAAGTTTGTCAACCTCTTCACCAATGGCTTTGTACCTCTCTCCACTGAACGTCCGTCGTGGTTGAACGCGCTCAGCCATTCTCTTGTCGTTGTTGAGACAGTGAACCATTATCTCGGGGTCGATCCCCGGCATGTCGGCGTGTGCCCATGCGAAGACGTCTTTGTGCTCGCGAAGGAAGGTGGCGAGCCGGGCTCGAACTTCGGACGGGAGTTGGGCGCCTACCTTGACTACTTGGTCAGGTTTGGCGTCGTCCAACACGACGGGAACAAGGTCGTCCGGTGTCACCACCTTTCGACGCTCGACATCATCCCTCTGGTCCAGTTCTCCGAAGATTCCTCCTTTCCCTATTTCGCACGGGAGCTTGTCCCCGAGTTGGAAGACGGTGCTTACCATTTTTCCCTTTTCTTTCCCGTCCACGCCTTGGATGTAGCACATCCTCGCCATTGATTTGTCTCCCAAGATTATGGCTATCCCTTTGTCCGTCGGGAACTTCATCATCAGGTGGTAAGTGGAAGTGATGGCCTTTAACCGATTGAGAGTCGGGCGGCCGACGATGACGTTGTATGCCGAGGGCTGATCCACGACCAGGAACGACACAATGTGGGTCACCTCGAGCCCCCCCGGTGTACCGAAGATAACCGGGAGGTCGATAGTTCCCTCCGTCATGACCCTTTCCCCGGAGAAGCCGAAGAGCGGGGTCGATATCGGGGTCGGCCTCATCCCGGATAGCTTCATCTTGTCCAACGTCGATTTGAAGATTATATCGGCGGAGCTCCCATTGTCGATTAGGATTCTCCGGACGAGGTTGTTGGCGACCGGGGCCGAGACGACTATCGCGTCGTTATGTGGGTGGAGGACTCGCGCCGCCTCTTGGCCAGTGAAGAACATGGACTCGAACGGGGCCGGGGGAGGAGCCTCGTATGTGTGGTTGATGTAGTGCGCTATTTTCCCTTCGGAAACTTTGCGCACGTACTTCTTCCTTTGCGTGGCCGAGTCTCCAAACTCCGGGCCTCCCAGGATTGCGCCCACGATGTGTAGTTGCGAGCTTTCTGGTTCTTCAATGGCTGCTCGGTCCGTGACGGTTACCGTGGCCAAACCCTTTCTTTCTTGCCCCTGGCGCTCGTCGCGTGCCGCGGCCGTCTCGATCGTTCTAAGGACGTATTCCTTCAGTTTCCCGTCTTGAATCAGGGCCTCGATCTGACGCTTGAGTTGATAGCATTCGGATGTCAGGTGCCCGTGATCTTGGTGGTATTCGCAGAACTTGTTTCGATCCCTCTTTGCAGGATCCTTTGTGAGAGGAGTAGGGCTCCCTAGCTTGTCGCGGTGCAGAGCTAGGATCCGCTCTGGTGGGGTGTTCAAAGGGGTGAATGTCGAAAACTTTCGGAAGCTATCGACGTGTGCCGGTCTAGGCCCGGGGAGGGAGCGGCCGTTAAGGGCCTGGCCTCCCTTGTTCCTCCTCTTTCGAGGGTTGGGACGATCTCCGTCTGGGTCGTCGCGGCGTCGACTACCCTGTCCCCCTGACTTCCGGCCATCTCGGCCATCTAGATAGTCCTCGATTCCCATGTATGTGCGGTCCCTCGTGATTAGCTCTGCCATGCTTCGCGGGACCTTCCCCACAATGGACTTGAGGAAGTCGCTCGTGTGAACTCCTTCGGTGATCGCCGTGATGGCGTCCTTGTCGTCGTGGCCCTCGACTTTGTGAGATTCCTCGGTGAAGCGAGCGAGGTATTGCCTCAACGTCTCGTCTCTCCCTTGCTGAAGGGAGAGGAGGTGGGTCTTTGACTTCTTTTGCGCCTCGAGCGTGGCGAAGCGGGCGAGGAAAGCCTCCTGCAAAGCCCGGAAGGACGGGATGCTCCCGGGTCTCAGGCTCCGGAACCACTCAAAGCCCGACCCCGTGAGGGTTAGGCTAAAGGCCTGGCATAGGGTCGCGTCCGGCTGCCCTTGCATCGTCATCCATGTCTCGTAGTGTTGGATGTAGAAGTCCGGGTCAGTCCGCCCATCATAGGGAGGGATGGATGGCAATTTGAAGTTTCCCACGCAAGGCTGCGCGAGGATTTGCGCGACGAAGGGAGAGTATGATTCCCCGATCCCCCTATATGGCCTCTACCTCCCCGACTCCCTCATCTCGATGATTTGGTTTTGGAGGCTCTGAATCATTGTGACCATGTCGAGCCCGTTAGCCGGGCTGACCGCCGGGGCTACGGGAGTCGCTGGCTGGCGCTCGTTGGACACTTGGTCCACGATATTGGCCTGAGGTTGGCCGAGAGTTGCGGCGGGGAGCGCGTCCCTCCGAGAGTTGAGCCTTTTGCGGAGATCCTCCCCCCGGGAGTTTCTCTGCGCCATCAAGCGCTCTCTAAGGTCCACGCTCGGCGCGCGGTGGGGCGAGTTCACCCTTGGTCGGGCCGCGCGGCGAGCGCTTCGGCTATCGGCTCCATCGTTGCCCAGAGTCGCTCTCTCCTCGGCGAGGGGCCGTGTCCGGCCGCCTCTCGAAACCGAAGGGGCGAGTCCCTGGGAACGCGACCGTGCCTGCCGTCGCGCCGGGCGCAACGGGCCGGCCAAAGCGCCATTGGGTCTCTCGGACCGCGAATGGGCGAGGCTAGGAGTCGCCTCGTCGGTCCTCGACTCCCCTACATAGTCGGGGTTGGAGTCGCTATGGGCGGATCGATCCTCGACATCGTAGCCGAGGAGACCGGCAATGAGTGAACCGTCAACGCCGGGACGGTCAAGGAGCTCCGCAAGCCGCCGGGTCGTGTCCTCTCGGAGCTCGGCCTCGGGGTCGCTCACCGGGTCTTGGGGCTGGCTCTCGCTATCGCGAGGTTGCCCTTCAAGATGGTGTGCGAGGCGTCGGAGACCGTACCTCAAGGTCGTTGCCCGAGTACCCGCGGAGGGAGTGGGAATGTGATTCATCGTTCAATAGTCGGGGTGAAAGTGGTAGAGGGAATGTGTCGCCAAGGTCGAGAGATCCCCTCCTTCTAGCGCCAAAATGTTGTCGCCGTTTTCCGGACAACGATTTAGAAGCCACAGGTGGTTAGACCCAAGGCCGGACCAAGTGGCCTCGCCTGGGCTTGAGCGTGTCGGACTCGGTGTCCCGAGTCTTCCCTTGGCTGTCGGTGGTGTCTGAGCTCGCCGGGGTACCTAGAAAGGATGAGGGAACCGTGAGCTAAAAAGGGGAAACAGAGGGGGTGCCTCTGTTTACCTCTCCGACGCTCAACATTAGAGGGATTGAGGTGGATAATAGAGGGTTTAAGTGTTTAGGGGCCGAGACTTGAGAGAAACGAGCGAAAGGTGAGTTCGGCAGTGTTTCCTTCCTCAAACTTGGATTACCTTTTAAAGATGGAGGGCCTCTTGTATTTATAGGCGACCAAAGGGGTCATTGGTGGGCCCCTTGGCCGAGTGAAGCAAATGGCCGAGGATAGCCAATGGCCGAGGATAGCCCATGGCCGAGGATAGCCATTGGCCGAGGACAGCCCATGGCCGAGGATAGCCCATGGCCGAGGATAGCCATTGGCCGAGGACAGCCCATGGCCGAGGATAGCCCATGGCCGAGGATAACATAGGGTGGCATCACTGGTGGGCCCCTCGGCCGGGGACAGCATGGGCTCGGCAGGGGATAACATAGACTGGCGCTATTGACATGCCCCCTGGCCGAAGATAACATAGGCTGGCGTCACTGGCGTGCCCCTGGGCTGAGGACATCCTGGGCTGGCGTCATTGGTGGGCCCCTTGGCCGAGGATAACATAAGCTCGGCCGGGGATGGCATATGACCGAGGATAGGCCTGTGAGGCCGAGGTCGAACGGTCGAGCTCGCCAGGCCGAGGTCGAGCTGAGGCCGAGTTGATGCCAGGGTCGAGCTCGTCGGGCCGAGGTCGAGCTGAGGCCGAGGTCGAGCTCGCCAGGCCGAGGCCGAGCTGAGGCTAAGGTCGAGCTCGCCAGGCCGAGGTCGAGCTGATGCCGAGGTCGAGCTCGCGAGGCCGAGGTCGCTCGTGAGGCCGAGGTCGAGCTCGGTCTTGGGCCGAGGCCATTGGGCCGGCCTTTGGCCTAATCGGCCCAAGGGCCGATTAATGGCTAGGGCAAGTCTGATTGCTTTTTTCCCTTTGAATAGCTTCGATCGGGATCGGGCCGATAACACGAATCCAAAATTTATTTACAATATGGTTGGACATTTAAAATAAACGACTTAATTTATTTTAAATGAAAAGGTTCTTACGTTATTTATTTACATTCTCAAATATCTATAACTTGTCAATAAAAGGAGACAAGTAAAAAATATTTTCTAAAACATATTTGAGAAGTGTTGTTTCGAGTTATTTTCGTATAACTTATGTACGCTATAGATTTTTAGTGAGAATTTCTTTATACGTTCTTTCTTTTTGTTTCGACCCTTGAGAATCTATTCTAAGCAGTGGGCTTTACCCAGTCAAAAGAATAGGTGGTCGAATAGTGTGGGACGTTTCTTAGCTTAGATCAGAGAAGTAATGACAAGGCCTCATTTTTAGGCATCGATTCTTTTCTGTATCTCTGCTCTATCTTCGTGTATTCTCTGTTTCTCGTGTTTGAGACGCTCTGAGTAGCGTGACTAGGAGGACGTTTTAAATACGTTTCGTATGAGCTTTCTTTTAGTAAGAGTGTGTACGCTAGTGGAACGGTGGATGAGATACTAAACACGCTCGATGTTCGATCTTTCTCTTCCATAGATAAGTCCAGATTGCTATAAGGATTAGCAGCGAACATGAAGAGCTGACATGGACTGGGTTATACGTGAAGTTAAGAAGAACTCTTTTTCTGGAAGAGAAGATTTCAGGATTCGAAAGAATCGTTATCCGGGTAAGTGGATTTTAGGCACCTAGAATATCAAGAAATATTATATATATCCTCATATATACATATATTTTACGTGCATTTTTATGTGCTCTCTAATAAACAAGAGTAAAATAAGCAAGAAGATAAGTCACTATCAAGATTAAGGGCTTCAAGCCATTAACGAATTGAGAAACAAAATTACTCCTGCTAACAAAAATGGCTAGGGGTACTAGGAACCCGAGCCTTTGTTACATTTTTAGTTAGCCTCCCCCAAGAGATCCAGTCCTAGTGAACTGGGTTATGAGAGACTGTGGCTAGGACTCCTATTCAAAAGCGAAGATCTTTTGTTAGGATCTCTGGGAGTCACATCCTGAGATCTTATAAGTCACGAGTTAATAAGAGAAAATAATATATGTTAAGATCGGGATTAGACCCGAGCTAAGCAGTCTCTCATGTTAAGCTAATTAAAGAGAAGATATGGAATGGTACCGCCTCCGACATATACCCCATGTTAGAAGGTACCTGTTATTCTTCGTGGTGGTACCACATAGGGATTAGGCAGGAGATTGTGCACCCTCCTGTCTGGCGCCAATAAGACATGTGTCGTGCGGATATCATTAAGGGATACCGAGCATGACATGTATTATATTATAGGAATTGCCGGGACCTAAGCTAGCAAATTCTTAAGGTAAGTAGGAGTTACCGGGACCTAAGCTGGTAATTCCATAGATTATGATAAAAGTAAGTATGTTATGTTGTGAATCTATCGGGACCTAAGTCGATCGATTCTTAAGTAAAATGAATCTATTGGGACCTAAGCCGATTGATTCGTAAGATGAATCTATCGGGACCTAAGTCGATTGATTCTTAAGAAAGGTGGATTTACCGGAACCTAAGCCGATACTTGCGCAAATTATGTTAAGATATGAACTCTATGTTATGTATTGCTTATGTGTTATGTGCACGGTGCATTAGTTACATAGATATCCACTTACTGAGTCTTTCGACTCATACTTATTATCTTGATATTGTAGATAAAGGCAAGGCTAATGAGGACTAAACAGAGCATCAGCAAAACTCGGTATGTAAGTAGGCGTACGTATGTACGGTTGCCGACCTATATCTAAGTCAGGGGCGAATTGGTCTGTTTTGTTTTGAAAGTCGAGTCTTTTTGTTTGTAAAAGTTTTAAATAGTATGTTGTAGGAAAAACAAAAAATTCGCTCGTATTTTTGAGACGTTTATATAAAATATTTTAAAAGTTTTTCTAGAAAATGTTTTCTGGAAGCGCTTCCACCACGGTTTTATGAATTTTATTTTATGATAAGTAAGATATGAAGATCTCTGCCGTGGCTCGTGGGCGAGCTAAGGCTCGCGAGTCGTGACATTTACAGTGTTCACGACACTCGTTTGTATTCTCGAAAATTCGACATTGTCAAAGGTCTAATATTTAGTCCTTTTAATAACAATGTCTTTTAGGCTCAACATTGAGCTCATACCTGATCATAATAAGTATGTTTGAAACTTCATGGAACGAGCTTGTCATTTCTAAACCTCAAGTTTCAGAATTTTTTTAGCTTAGTCAATTTACTTGTGTCATTATTAGGTCTATCACTCAACGGTAATAACTATCTTAATGACACATGTATAAGAATAACACTTATCGATCATTCAAAGAATATCGATCACAACAAAATCCATGAACCATCACGATT